>NW_026873354.1:0-143505 GCF_032173495.1 Musca vetustissima
ATCAATATATCTACAGGTCTGCAGTCGAATAACTGCGTATCTGCCAAACGAATATTTGGCATCCGAGAAGCAAATTCTGAAGTTACAGAAAACGAAGGCAAATTTCCTGAAAATACTGGAACAACAAACGCCGTTGAGGGCAATAATAGCGATTTGTCGATTGGAGAACCAATGGTAATAGAACACATCTTCCTAGAAGTAGTGGAAACAGTCTGATTTACACCTGAAATCGTAGCTATTGTGGACTGAGTTGCTATGCCTATTTGACGCTGTAGTTTTTCTGTGATAAAGGAAGCTTCAGACGCAGGGTCAATAAGGGCACGAACAGGATATGTGACACCATCGTGTATAATGTGAACGATAGCTGTTCCTAATAAGACACTCCTATTTTGGGAAACATGGAATACCTGCCTACTGGTAGCACCAGAAGTTAAAACAGGCGAAGTTGTTGGATTATTGGAACTAGAACTGGGAGATGAATGTGGGGCTGAAGCTAAATGTGAAAGAGGTTGTGACGGAGTCACTGGTCTGGAAGGACTGGACATTTCACGATGAAGAAGCGTGTGATGCCGCTTATTACACTTCCCACAACTATGCATGCTTACACAATTTCTAACTTCATGACCGACAGCTAAACAATTCAAGCAACAATTGTATCGTCGAAGAACAGAATAACGACCCTCAACTGCTAATTTTAGAAAATCTGGGCAAAAACGCAATGGATGTATTACGTTAGGACATAACACACAGAAATTGCCCGTAGAAGTACGTCCTGGATTGGAAGGGACCGATTTGGAGAAATTGGACCGAACCTTCTTTTCAACCTTTGTAGAGGAGTCAATACCACGAATATCTTTTAGACACGTAAGTGTCTGAATTCTCTCTGAAAGAAAGCAATCTAAATCTTTCCAGGATGACAACGCCGACTTATTTTTAACTGTTTGTTCCCATAACGTGACGGTAATTTTAGGCAATCTTTGTATGCAAATAAATACAAGTATGGGATCCCAATCGTTTGTAGAAACTTCGTAGATCGCCATAGCGGAAATACAACCATTTATCGCTCTTTGAATATTTTTCAAACCTGAACTTGTCTCATTGTCAATCACCGGAATGTCAAATAACAACTTTAATTGGTTATTTACAAGTATGCGCACATTATCATATGTTTCCCTAAGAGCCTTCCATGCTAAATTGAAGCTTTTATGGGTCAATGGGAACTTTGAAACTATATCCCTAGCTTCGCCACTTGTTTTCTTTATTAAATGACATAATTTCTCAATATCACTTAACCTATTATTATTAATAAAAACGGCTGAGAATAAGTCCCGGAATGTTGGCCACGAAAGAAAATCGCCATTAAACACATCGATATCACAGGGCGGTAAATTCATGGAATGCGAACTATTGTCATTAATGATACCAGAAACGTCAGCTGCTGCTTCAGCTGGAAAAGAAATTTGAGAAATAGACAGAACTTCGTTTACTCCCTGGCGAGGAGAACTTGCCATATTTGGCACATTTGAAACAGAAGATGTCTTTGATTGAGGACGTAATTCATCTAACTTTCTTTTAATTAAGGCAAGGCTACGAATATAGGCTCTAAAAACAGTCCGGTTTTTCGCTTCTGCTGATGTGAAGTCATCTGGGTCACCCTCGTCACGAGTTTGCAAATGAGTAAGGCATTTATCAAACATTTCTTTCGCCTTAGACCACATTTCTATAACTTCAGCAGCCTGTATTTCTAATGCATAAATATCAAAATCTTCATCTTGGAGAGAAACGAGGTTAGCATCGAATTTGATCAGAGCATCAGCAGCTCGAATGAAGAAATCTAGTGGAGTAAGCGACATTGTAGGAAAATTATATATGAAACTTTCAACTTCAAACAATAGAAAATATCAAAAAGTGAGAGAAACCCAAAGTTAAATTGAATAAAACTTGAAAAATGTCAATAAACTTCACAAAATTCTATATTAGAATCCAAAATCTCAACTTGAAAACAAAAGGTTTCGAAGAAAACCAATAAAAAATACGAAAATATTTTCAAGAAATCCGAAATATTTTTGAGATTTTATAAAAAATACCAAATACCAAAATATTTTATTGAAAAAATACAATAAAACTCAAAAAATATGCAAAAAATAATCAAACGTATTTTTCACAGTGTATGAAAAAATCACAAAATTTTTCTATGTGTACTAAATTTCGTTGAGTGTATTGAATAATACACTAATTACTGTATTCCGTAAGAAAAAACAACAATTTATAAATTTTCAAAAATATTTCAAAGAAAATAAAGAAAATTCAAATTAATCAAAATGTTGACCGAATGTAGGGTGCATGGACTGTAAAATGCACTTCGAGGTCCAACAACAACAAATTTTCCCAGAAAATATTAAGTAGAACAAATTATATTCAAATGGTATATTGTAATTGTAGGCAATAATAAAAATGTTGAAAATTTATTTCCCGTTAAATGTAGGGTGCACCGTAGGTCGACCTTACAAATTAATTTTCTAACTGTTCCAAAATTTTTACCATAAATCGCGAAAAAAATTCAATAAAAAAATTTTATTTTAATTTACCAAACTTTTTCACCGGCCTTCGTACGTTGACTTAGTAACCGGCCCTCGAAATTACGATATAAGTGTGCGTGCGTGTGTGTGAATAATCGTTCAACGATAAACAGCCAAGCAGTGATAGTTGTTGTTACAACCACTGAACAGTTGGTGACTAGGAAATTTGTTAGTGTTTTTATTCCTTCTTTTCTCTATTCTTTTTTAAACTTTGGACTGTTGGAATTTGGATAAAAACACTAACAACAATAGGAATATTATTTCAAACGAAATTATTACACCAACAACTATCACTGAGAGGTTCACTGCACTTTTTGTTTCGCTTATTTTTTTTTTTTTTTGTATTCTCGCTAAATGAGAATATGCAGTGAAGTTATTCTTGAAGAGAATAACAACAACAACGCGTGACGGTGTTGTAAGACGGACGTCTGTATGTTTTTGAAATATCACTTGTTTATATTTTGTAAACAAAAGAAAAAAAACACTCGCGTATGCTCACTAATATTGACGGTACTCACCTTAAACAATATTATGTGTAAAATCGTAATTGATGAGGAATGATGATTGGATAGTTGATATCTTCTCGTTGATGTGATGCTGACGGAGTCAGAATGCCTTTGAAAAAAATGCAAAAAAACCAATTAGTTCTTCTTCTTTGTTGTTGTTAAGGACACCAATTCGATTCGGCTCGAATGGACCAATGTTTGCGGAGGCAATAAAAGAAATAAAACCAAAAGAAAATAAAACGAAAAAATTTTAGTTTTTTCAAATAAAATATAAATTAAATTCTTTATTGAATATTGTTTGGATAAACAATATTTTACCTTTTATAATAATAGGTTGAAAAGTGGACGAATATCCAATATGGCTGTGCTGCGGACGAAAATCCAAAAACAAGTGATCGCTTGTTGTTGCAAAGTGGCGCTCTTTTTTGTTTACTAGTTAGAATTTGACATCAGTCACTTTGTGCGAAAACACAAAGTTGTATTTTTGCTATTGATGTGCAAATTCTAACGGCAGGAAATTTTGAAGTTAATTTTAAATATTGGAAAATAGTTCTTAATTAAACAGTAATTTTAAACCAATATTTGAAAATTAAATCAAAGAATATTAACAAATATAGTTGTATGGCTATTTAATTAACATAAATATAATTTAATTCGTTGTGATTTTATTTTATATCTTTACTAAATAAAACTAAAAAAATAGTAATACAAACTGGGGTATTTCTTGACATTTAAATAAATAAATATTTAAGAACAAGAATTGAATACCCGGTCCTAAATGCGAAATACATATTTGACTTAATAAATTGTTGATGAAAAGGTAACTGCTTATCTTAATGAATAGAGATGGTATTTACCGGGTAAATACCCAAGGGGTGGGTAAATACCGGGTAAATACCCATTTGCGGGTATTTATTTGGGTATTTACTATATTGACTCGGTAATACAACATCTTACACCTTATTTCCGGGGCTATATCAAAACTTGGACCCAGAGAAGCTGTAATGTTGGATTTCTATATTTGCTTTGTCATTAGAAACATGTGTGCAAAATTTTGGCCGCCTATGTCAACTGGTTCGGCAGTTAATGAGTTTTTACCCATTTTTCGGGTAAAAACTCGGGTATTTACCCAAGTATTTACCCACGTCTTTAAAGTATCGTAAAACTATCTATTCTAAATCGATTTGATAACAGAAACCCGGAAATAAGGTGTAAGATGTTGTATTACCGAGTCAATATAGTAAATACCCAAATAAATACCCGCAAATGGGTATTTACCCGGTATTTACCCACGCCTTGGGTATTTACCCGGTAAATACCCGGTAAATACCATCCCTATTCATTAAGATAAGCAGTTACCTTATCATCAACAATTTATTAAGTCAAATATGTATTTCGCATTTAGGACCGGGTATTCAATTCTTGTTCTTAAATATTTATTTATTTAAATGTCAAGAAATACCCCAGTTTGTATTACTATTTATTTAGTTTTATGTAGTAAAGATATTAAATAAAATCACACCGAATTAAAGAATATTTATGTTATTTACATAGTCATACAATAATATTTGTTAATATTCTTTGATTTAATTTTCAAATATTGGTTTAAAATTACTGCAAATATTATATTTCCTTAGATAAGAATAAAGGTTTCATTTAATTTGGAAAAAGTTTCATTCTATTTGCAAAAGGTTTCATTTCAATTGGAAAAGGGTTCATTCTATTTGTAAAAGGTTTCATTTCAATTGGAAAAGGTTTCATTTAATTTGGAAAAGGTTTCATTTAATTTGGAAAAGGTTTCATTTAATTTGGAAAAGGTTTCATTTAATTTGGAAAAGGGTTCATTTAATTTGTAAAAGGTTTCATTTAATGTGGAAATGCTATACATCAATTATTATTAATTAATTTTTAAAGGAAATCTAACCATGACCCAGTCGAGACCCCTTGTCAGCTTTGTCCTCCGCCTGAAAAATTGATACTAGTCCCTTTTTATACCCTCCACCATAGTATGGAGGGTATATTAATTTTGTTTTTCCGTTTGTAACTCATCGAAATAATCATTTCCGACCCTATAAAGTATATATATTTTTGATCAGCGTAAAATTCTATGACGATATAGCCATGTGCGTCCGTCTGTCTGTTGTAATCACTCTAGGGTCTAAACGAATGGAGATAGATCGCAAAAATTTTGCATAGAGTCGTCTTTAGTCTGCAGGCAGTTCAAGTTCGAAGATGGGCTTTATCGGTCCACGTTTAGGCATAGCTCCCATATAAGGGTACCCCCCAATTTTCGGTATTTTGAGGTTCTTGAGCGCGTTTTTCAACTGAATTCGCTAAAATTTGGTACATTGTAGTCTTATTGGGTAGCAAATATCTCCACTAAAAATTATAAATATGGGTCAATATTTTCGGATAGCCCCCATAGTAGGGTACCCCTAATTTTGCGGTATTTTGGGGGGTTTGATCGCAGTTTTCGACCGAATTCGCTGAAATTCGGTACTTTGAGTTCTTATTGGGTAGCAATACTCTATACTAAATTGAGCGCGGTTTTCAACCGAATTGGCTGAAATTGGTACATGGGATTCTTATTGGGTACAAAATTTCCCCACTAAAAATTATAAATATAGGTCCACTTTTCCTGGTAGCCCCCATATAAAGGTACCTCACAATTTCCAGATTTTGGGGAGTTTTTACCGGATTTTTTCACCCCTTTTTAGGGGTAGTCCCCATGTAAGCCCCTTTTTTATATTAAAATAGTTATCTGATTTGTTCCGTGTGTTGCGGTTGGGTAGTCGTTACGGGGAATATTCAATTTTTACCCTACAAAGACTATTTAGCCATCAGTCAGCATTCCGACTTCTAAAAATATAAAGATATAAAAAACCCAAACATGACGATAATGAAATATATCGGCATTTAGGCATCTCTTCAATATTGTGATACCTCCTGAAGGAAAGAACTGAGATAAACAATTAAAATATTGGGTTCAAAATTGTCATATACCGGTCATTAATTAGGCATAGCCCTCATATAAGGATATCCCCAAATATTCACTATTTCCTACACTATGTAATCAATATTGGTCCCCCTTTAGGCATACCCTTTGTAATCTAAATTACAGTAGTTTGAGGATTTTATACTCTACCATGCGTTATCAGTATCAGTCCACTTTTTGGATCTTACAGATTTTAGGAAAAATCCCCATTAAAAATTGCTGAAGTTTGTATTTGGTGTACATAATGGTTTACATAAATGGGTTTTGTAGAATTATCGGTATATGCCCACTTTTTGGTATGTTCCCTACATTTTCATTGCATGTATCTGTCAGTATAACTATGGTGGAGGGTATCCAAAGTTCGGCCCGGCCGAACTTAACGCTTTTTCACTTATTTTTTTTTTTGTTTTTTTTTTTGTCTGGTAAAAATTTGGATTCGCCTTTTATCCAATTTAGCTAAAATATTATTAGGTAAACTGAACGAACCTCCCACTCTTTTAAAAGAAGGCTCTTCTATAAGAAGATCTTCAGCTTTCCTATAAGAAGCTTTTCTATAAAAAAGACCTCCAGCCCTTCGATAAGAAGACCACCAACTTTTCGATTAAAAGATCTACAGCTCTTCTATATGAAAGCCACCACCTCTTCCATCAGAAGACATCCAGCTCTTTTCTTACAATCGAGTATACTTACAAATAATGTTATTCTGACTGTTTGAAAGCACTTCAAAATGCTCAGTATTTAAATTTTCCATTTTTCTTACCTGAAAAATAAAGAAAAGAAAGTAATTCATTATATGTTCGGCTACATATGGTTGTTAGAACTAAACAAATCAGAAATAGTAAAGGAGTAGTCTCAAGTTGTTAACACCATCGAAATCAAATCGCCCCACTTCTATATGTCAGCCAAAGCAATCAAGTGACCCACTCAAGTGATTGTTTTCCCTACTATTACACACAACCCCAAACTCCCTTTGTCAGGCCAAATCTTTATCTCCTCCAACACATTGTTGTCTGCGACAAAATAGAAATTTCGACATAAAATCTCCCCTCTTTGCAATAAAAGCGGACATATTTGGTTACCCTATTTTTGGGTTCAAATTTATATTTGCAATTTCGTTTTTTTCTCTTCCCCCTCTCTCTCCGCTCCCTCTTTCCCAATACTGGCGGTAAATACCGAACAAAAAAATCGTTAAACACAAAGCCCAAACAAACGAATCACAAATTAAACATTCGCACACCAAAAAAAAAAACTGAAATCCTCATCTGAATTGCTGCTGTTGGTTGTATCCCAAATTTTCCGGCTCTATGCAAATAACAAAATGAAAATCACACACACACCCATATATACATAATGTTTGAGTGAGTGTGTGTTTGGGTAAGTTTGCTTTTTATAACGGTATTGATAAAATACTTCAGTAGTGAATGTAAATATATTCATATGTCAAATACAAAATCAAAATTTAAGCACTTTTCATACAAAAAGGAAGAATGGGAAAAAAACCGAAAATTGGCGCTGCCAAATGAAGCCTCACCAGACTGAATGAGGGGAGTTTGGAGACACCAAGGCCCCCGTATGCTGTCGAAAATTCTCTGACAATAGTACAGTAGTGAACAAAAGTATGTCTATATATGATCGGCAAATATTTGTTTAGAGATATTCAATATAGAAAAGGTAGATTTTTTTGGAGACAAATAATAGAACGTACCAAATGAAGGTTAATAATTGAGTCGTTTATTTTGAAAGTGGTTTAAGACCATTTTTATTTATATTGAGATATTTAAATTATTTTATTTATTTCAAAAATCTTGATGCGTGTTTTTGGCGATAGAAAATATAACGTAATATGTTATGTACACTTTTCTAGAAACCCACGATTTGTATCAGATACACAAGTGGACTTAAACCACTTTCAAAATAAACGGCTTAATAATACCCTAAATAAGAAATGTACCTTATAGATGTTCTTGACTTTCAAGACTTGTAGCAGTACCCACACAACCAGCTATTCCTATGAATTATTGGTTATATATTTCTAGTTTATCCCACAATATAGCATTTTATTTGTGTGACATTTTTTCATTGCTCTCATTCTAAAGAAGATTATAAATATTTTTTTTGCTGCAAATCCAAACCTGGTACACTTTTGCCAAATGTTTTTTTTTCAATAACCAAAACCTTCACCTCAAATTGCCTTTTGGAAAGTAAATTTATTTAGATTATCAATATATGCCAGACATTATACGTTCCCCCAATAATAATCTTTGATATTTGACATTGCGGTGGGTGGTAGGGGTGGGGCGAAAATTGGCAAAGTGTTAAGAAAAAAAAACGTAAACATATTCTTGGAAATTCAATTTGTTTCATATTTAAGTAAATACACATTTTTTCTAAGAAGATAAGCACTTTACGTTCTGGTTGATTTATGGAAAATCTTCCAATTACCACAAAATGCCAAATCTCAGCAAACACACCAGACCGACAGACAGGCAGACTGACGGAGAGACTGAAAGTCAAGCACTTCTAATGTAAACTTCTTTGGTAAATCCAACAAAGTAATTTTGTGGCAATTTTAGGCATCATCAACGTTTTTCTTTTTCGTTTGTTTTTGTTTTTTAGGTGATATATATTTTTGGCTTTTATCTTAATGTATTTTAGGCTAGAAAAAGATACCGATATTGGTAGAGAGACGGCAGAAGCGAATATGTGGATAAGCTACAACAAAAATATCTAAGAATTATATTTGAAGCTCCTATAGAACAGTTTATATGGATTTTTTTAGAAAATCTTTATGTGTTGGGTTTGCAAGGACTGCCAGGAATCGAACATTTTAAACCGTCACCATAAGGACATAAAGTAGAATGGTGTCAATTTGTATACCTATGGCAAACTTTGCTAAGATGACTTAAATGTAAGAATAGACCAAAAAGGTAATTTATTGGCACTTCAGTTGAAACTTTCGGCTATGAAATACAAAAAACCAGCAGGATCATATGAAATGTCCTGTCAATCCTATGGCCTATGTTGGAATTTTTCTAGGTGCAGAACTTTTAGAATGCGAAGTGACAATATACAGGTGCTATACTTGGAAAAGGCGGCTATGACTTTTACCGAAAACTTCTGTCTTCATTCTGTGGTAAAGGTAGGTTAGGTTAGATTTGGGGATGTGCAGTTACTTATGTGACTGCAGCACTTTGAGACCGCTAGGTCCGTTGTGATCATCCATGAGAAGAAAAGAGGTAAGGAAAAATCAGTAGGGGAGAGAAGGGAGATGAGAAGTGTACAGAAATTTATAAAAAGGTAAGATTGGAATAAGATCGATGGCTTTAGGAATCAGACAGAAGATGTGTTACGTGTCAAGGTTGTACTTTCCTAACCACTTTAGGTTTCTAATTATGCTGTAGATTAGAGCAGGTTCGGTTGTTGAGAAGAATCTAAGACTCGGTAGAAAATGGGCACCCACTAGTCTGTGCCGCCTCTAAGCCAGGACTGGGCAGTGACACAGAAGATGCTCAATTGTCTCCGTCATCAACGCAGAGTCTACAGTAATCAATTGCATCAACATCCCATTTACTAGTAAAAGCCCTGATATTGCAGTGACCAGTAGTGATTCCTATCATTACTCTTAATTCAGCTTTGCTCAGGTTCAACAGTGAGTGTGTTCTTTTGGTAGACAGAATCGGCCAAATGGATCTTGACACGTTGCACCTAGGTTTAAGAGCCGCTTGACTATGAACAAAGATAGTCACCTGTTCAACGACCTCTGCATCCAGAATTTTTATCAATTCCGCTGCCTTCCAAATCGCGAAGATTTCAGCTTGGAAAACGCCTTACCACAGTGTTATACAACCAGTGTATAGTCGATGGTTTTAGCCCCCAGCTTTTCCCAATGGAGTTCTTGCATGCATAGAGTGCAATCATCCCTCTCTTCGCCCGTTCTTCAACGTTCCTATTCCATCGTAGCTGGCAGTCCAGGATTGTGCCGAGGTACTTTGCTTCAGGAGATAGATGAAGATGCACTCCATCCAGTGTTGGTGGAGCAAAAAACGCCGAGTTAAAGTAAGGTCCTGTAACAAATATTTACCGTGGTGAGGTAATTTAACCTCTAGGATCTTGAAATTCCAAATTGAAGTCACTTGGTTTGCTAAATATGGCAAGGACCTGTTAATTTTGTTTAAAATATGGCTCTAGTGTTCTATGGGGAATATGTCATAACATCGACATATATTAACCAGTAAGGAAAGTTCAAAAGTCGGACGAGGCAATATAAATGCAATATCGATTTTAGTGGCCCTATACCACTATGGATATATGGAAGAGATAATCATATGTACAATATCCTGGAGATAGAACAGACATAGCATCTTTGGATGAATATTGAAATAGAATCGAACGTATTTAGATATGTGTTTTACATGCTATTTAAACCAATATAAATAAACCATTACATATTCAGAAATCTTTGAAAAATTGCAATTTTATCTCGATCGGACAAACATCTATTATTTTTTCTAAGGATAAAATCAAAATACCAGCAACTAAGAAAGTCGACTAAGATGCAAAGATCACGATTCACTGTCGTATTACTACATTACCGGAGGTATTAATCCCTTAATGAATCACTCCGCATTGTCATTCGCCGATTGAGGACCACAATTTATTACTAAGGAGATAACTATGGCCCAGGATAAAACCAACTTCGACCCAGTCTTCAACACTTTGAGACTCGAATTTTTTCCGCGACCATTGAGCTACTTCCTGTGCACAAATTCAATGCAACTATCCTAAATAGGATATGAACAAAAATTGATGTAGCAGCATCCTTGCATTAGGGAGATACAGATAGATATGAAAATTAAATGCAAAATCGATTTTGAATTATGTTCTAAGTCCTTTTTTACAAGAATCATAAATAATTTTGAGGGTACAATTCGAATACGAAATGACTTCAATAATAACTTCAAAATAATAATATGGATACACAAATTTGTACTATACATATTTTACCCACAACTTTATATTGAAAAGCGCATTACTTGACCATTAATTTAAATTAATTCGATTTTTCTTTTTATATGTGAAGAGATTCACAATGCAGAGCTCACAAACAAACTCAAGCACCATAATATTTAGCGGATAATTGCCATCCCGTTGCACTATTCGATTTAGAACATATATATCTCACTCGAAGTAGACTCTATTTACCCATACCTCACAATTTTGCATGGTGAATCAGACAAGATTATCGTAAGATTTGCTAAAATCCAATCCAACAATTCAGAGTCGACAGCTCTCTGAACCTCAGATACTCGACCAGCTGAAAGATATTTTAGGGTCATAATTACTGTTAAAATTGGGAAGAAAGTTCACAGCTTAGACCATAGTTCGTCCAAATACGTTTAATGACCTTATCCGCACTACCTTCGAAGACCCAAGAGTTAGGGCACTTATTCCTGTAGTCAACATGTTAGTTTTCGAGAAAACAATATTAGGCCGCGTGAAGCTTTGAAGCATCGAGATCCTAAAAATTTACTAATTAAGTCACTCCCGAATCCTCCAGACTTTCTAACGTAATTACTACAGATTTCAAGGGGTGCCCGACATTATTTAACAGTCACTGCAAATATCATCCATTTAAAATATAGAACATTCGGAATTTTAAATAATGTCTGATTGCAGTAGCGGTGTCATGCAGCCTGTCATCAAAGCTTCAAGGAACTAGGCGATGATTAAGCCTTAAATGACCTCGTACAGACGTCAAACGCCAAATCGCTCCTGAAGACTGAAAATAAGTAGGTATGTATCGCTACCGAAACCATACAAGAAATCTCGCAACAGAGGACGTACGATATATGGTCATTCAGTGTGTTAAGTAATTTTAATTGCTTTCTTGTCTGACTTCATTATCGGTATCATCCAGCCTATTTTAAACCCACATTGTAACTAAAGACTGGGAAATAGGTAGAGAAGTTCCGCACTGAAGTCAGGCAAGGATGCCAACAATGTGAATCATACTGGCCGATCCTACATTGGTCGCCAGAGGCAGATACACTAGAGGCACTGGGTATAACATCCGAAACAACCCGAGTCTCACTCGGCCAACGATTGTCACCTCATCCTATTTTTAAAAGAAGCAGGACTTCTACAACAACAAAACAACCTGAGATGCTCGTGAGAAACTGTTTCCTAATTGCCAACATAAATCAAAAGCAGTGGTTCCGTAGTATTCATAGCACCACAACAGCATTACACATCATATCCAAAGTATTGAACCAGGCTAGCAGTGGAATAGTGGTTATCTGTACATCGAAAGTTTTCGTTGCCGAGGGGTTTGAGATTTTAGACAAAAACACTCTAACGCCAAAGTGAAAATGTTGGACTCCAGAGATATGTAAAGTTTACATACAAGTAGTGGAAAAGTGAAAGAGATATTTTCTCAAGGGATATCTCCATAACATTGAAACCTGCAATTGTTGATGATGATTGTACGGTCATGAAATTGGGTTCATACACCAAAGAAACCTTGTAAGCATCACTTAAAACAATGAAGCGATCGGTTGCAATGGTTTTGTTTGCGAAAATGGGTGATACACAATGACAAATATCAAAATTGCCAAAACGCCGCGATGGAAACTGCGACTGGATATCTCCTTATGACACTATCGAAACATCTTAGTCGTTGATTAATGCAATCCTCGCTATAGGATAGCACCAAATATTACGACAGGAGAGATCTTCAGAATCACAATTATGACCCCAATATCACGAAATTCTACATCCAGAAATGAATCTATCCAATAAACAAGTTGGGCTCATTTTTATGAAAATCGGTCAATATTTAGAGGGTCAAATGGATCATGAGTCTTGGTCCAAGACTTCTTTGTGAAAAATGTCAAAATTCTATGACGTATATATTTACTCCTGAAGGACATTGGAAGAATATATATAGATAGTATATCCAAGAGAAGTAAATGACCTTTTGTCAATTTTTTCGTTGTATATTCTCGGATGTGGTTATACGTAAATATTTACAAGGGTCTACATATTCTGATATTGTTTAGGTAATAGGGGAGACTGGGGCACCTTCGGCATCGGGGCACCTTCGGCAATCGCGTTTTCGATATGAAGCTCTCGCCGTACATCACTAGATTCGATACATATGTATCGAATATCGAAATAAATAAGTGACACAAAGTTTGAAATTTCTAACTAATAAGCTTATTTAGATATATGGGTTTTTGTATTTTTATAAATGTTTCTGTAATATTCCAATTTCATTTCGTAAGTATTTCGTGTATAAAACTTTTGAAATTTTTAAGACAATATTATATAAAAGTTGTTAACTACGATGTGTATTATTATAGGAATTTTTAAAAATATAATGTTTTTACAAAGCTGATCGAAAAAAATGAAAAAACTATAAAAAGTACATTCGGGATACATTCGGCATTTTAAAGTGGGGCACATTCGGCAATATACAGATTGTGCAATATTATTTCCTTAAAATGTTTTTGAGTTTGTCTTTAAAACTAATCCTTTAATATGGTTCGAAATTGCATATATAAGATCAAACGTGCTTGTATTGACGAAAATGCGATAGAAAACCCCTATTTCTGATGGTGTGTGTGACCTTGAGATGTTAACGTCCGCTGCTAGAAAATAAAGCCCTATAATTCAAACATTGTGTGGCGTATTAAAAGCAAATCGAGCCTTAAGAGGATCAGAATTTCAACCAGACTGATAGCGATGACAATTACCCGGCTATGACTATGGTGCCGAATGTGCCCCATCAAATGCCGAAGCTACCCCGGGTTGGGGCACATTCGGCGAATTTGACTTTTTTTACAAAACTGTAAAATTTTTTAACTTATACTATTTTTTTATATCTTTTTGGTACTATTTTTTATAATTAAGTGTCAGAGGACAATAATTAGCCATAATGTTCTTATATATGTTCAATAAGTACTGACATATAGAGCTCTAAAAAAAATTGTTGTTTTGATAATAATCGGTCAATAATAAGCAAGTCAAATGACCCACAAGTTTTAGTGTAAATGTTCCCGGAGTGAACATGATTCGGAAAATATGTCATGGTACCATGGAGGAGCTGCTTACTTCTAATCCGTCAAGCAATATTGTCCAGCGTCGCAATGAAAATTCGCAGATAGTTCAGAGCTCAGTGGTAGTTGTGTAGGATATCACTTGGTCGGACCTGACTAACTTTACTGCTCTTCTCTCTTGTTTTATACTCGTTTGATTTTTTTTTTAATTTAAAAATTTTTTTAATGTATTTTAAACTTTTGTTCGCAGTGTTTAGATCTTATATAAATATCCATCCAATATCAAAACAATGACCCATCACAAACCTTTGGCCCCTAACGGATATTCCATCTCACCACGATGTAGGGTATATAGCATAAATATAATAATAAACTCAAATATATTCATGAGTGTGCCTTTTGTGTTGTACGTACATATGTCATACACGTACGTATACATGCTGCATGAGAGTGTGTGTCTTTATGCGATATGGTTGAATACATAATATTTTCAAGTCAACATTTCATTATAATTTATGCCATTTGTTATCTACAGCACAAATGTATATTGAAACAAGCATGCTTTTGACTCAAACACACTCACACACAGATACTCATACAACCATACATGCATATTTCATAGTGTATTGATATATAAGTGATTTTTTGTATAACAACACACACACACATATAGCAAATATATATACGTGTGTATGTATGTACATGCTGAAATTTTGACCCCATTTCATTTTTATTGAATTTATATCATCTATGCACAGAAAAAAAACCCCGAGAAGAAGAAGAAAAAATATACTGCTTCAAAATTGAATGAAACACATAGCCCAGGCAGGCAGTCAGCCAGCCAATCTAAGCAGACAACAGACATCCGACGTGAGCTTAGGAGGTTAAGGTGTTCATCTTTCAAAGCAATCTCTTCGGCTAAATATATTGACAAATTCAAACAATTTCACACACGCACGCACACACATGAACACCCATTCTTCGAAGCTCACCTTATAATGATTCACTTGAAACCTTTTATCTTGGGTACTGTTGAAATTTTCCAATTTGTTATTGTTGTTGCTATTGCTGTTGCAGCGTTGTTTCAGCCATCCCTTTTCATCACCTTTTTCGTTTTCAAGAAGAATACCAACCTCTGGCAAAGCGTACATGAACTTAAATTCAGTCAAGCACATAAACCTCCCTTTTATTTAGATCCATTGATAGAGAATGGTGGAGAGTGTGTGTGTGTGTGTGCGGGTAATACAATAAAACAAAAATACAAAAAACAACAAGTAAGACCACTTCAACCCATAACACCTCAATCCCCCCGCCCTCTTCTCTCTGTCATCACTTGGCTAAAAAATATTTTCATTGAAAAAGTTGGCGAGAAATATGCGTAGCTACTGCTGCTGCTACCTCGTCTGCATGTGTGTAGATTTAGCGTCCCCACTCCCTAAGCCTGTTTATGTGTCAGCGTGTGAATAAACGTTATTTGACGCAGTATGTGATTGTGTGTGTGTGCGATAAATTTTCTAAAAAAAGAGCCACTTATCTGCATTGTATTCAGATATTGGTAGTTTACTACATCAATTTTTATAAGGATAATTTATGAAAGTGTATTCAGGCCTATCTGCATATAAATGGATGTCAAACACACGCACACCACTACCACCACAACAACAACAACAACAGTGAAGTCCTTTTTAAAAATATCCTAGCTACTCTAGCTGCTGTTGTTTATGTGACAGGCACAGGGTGATAAGTGTTTTTCATAAATTTATTTTTTATTTATCAAGAGGACTTGTTTTTTTAAATATTTCAGATTATTTCTATTATGGGAATACAAGGTTGGTTCGAAGGTTAAAAATAACTTCATATGTTGTTTTGTGAATTGTGAAAAGGGGAAGCCGTTTTATACCTCCATCAGTACTTCAGAGAGTCTCATAAAAAATCAAGGCAATGGATTGTAATCATGGGGGAAATCTCCATAAAATATGGAAAAAATGTGTATTTGATTAGATTACTTCAAAAGAAAAAATTAATGGACCTCAATTTATACATATATACTAAATGAAGACGATTTTGGAAAATTAAAAAAAAAAATGGTTCATCAAAAAATATTAATTTTTTTATTCAGAAACCAATACTTAAATGAGTTCTGTATGTTCTTTAAATACTAGTAAGGAAGGGTTAAAGTCGAATGGAATCCACTGTATGATTCCATACAAAACTGTGGGTATATACAATAATCGTATTGTCGTATAAAGCATAATTGCACAAAAATAAATTCATATGTATGCAACATTAAAATGTGATACGTTTTAAAACATATCGGTCAAAATTTGCATCATCGCACGAAAATGTATATGAGAATTATATTTTTAAGTAAAGTCGAGAAGAACCTACCAGGGTAAGAACCTACGCATCCAACATTATGCGACGCATTTTACCGTTGGTATTTATATCGCATCTGCATCTGCGAATTAAATTTAAATTTTATCAAGATCCGTCATTTGTCTTCACTCTAGAAAGAGTCCCTTTTAGAGCAGATTTTTGTTGTAGCGATGGATAATAAATCCACACACCTACAATTGCTTCCATGGTTTACACATGTTTTTTGTATAACCTTCGGAAGTGTGTAAATGGTTTAGAACGCTTAGTGGTTTGACAACATTTGATCATTGAAATGATCATCTCCCTTACAGGCAAAATACTAATATGAGAATTATATCTGATCCAATTTGAACGGAACTCATCACACGATTTGAAATTTTGCAGAGACATTGCAAATACTTTTAGGGTGATTGGTATCGGAGTAGTTGGTATTTTGGAGATGTTGGGCTGTAGTTTCATATTTTGGGTTATGTTTGTTTAGTGCATCTGCTTACTAAAAAATATAATTTTTTTTTTTAAAGTAGTCCCTATATAACGATACCTCCCAAATTTCGTTATTTTAATGCATTTGATGTACGTATTTCAGCAAAATTAGCTGTAATTTTATACCCTCAGCCTTACGACTAATGAATGTATATACATTTTGCCACGGCAAAAATGTGCCTAGTTTGAGTTCGAAGATGGGGAATATAGCTAAAAATAAATTGAGCTAAAAATAAATTGTATAATATTATGTAAACGGACTATCTGATTTGAATCGAACTTTATATGACCTATTATCTTTGTCCGCCTTCGGGGAGCAGAGCTGAATGCTGGGTAACTGTGAATACTAAATAATCAGTCGCAGGTTCAGGAGGAGAGTCTCGGAGGAAATTACCGAGTGTCTATGATCCTTGAACTGATGAGGTAAGAATGGCGTCCCTAAATACCCATCTTAAAGGTCTGGGTCACTACGTCTTAAAAGTGGCCCCCTAAAGCTGGGGTGTCATACGACCTCGTGCCCATCAGTGTTTTACGGTTTGTATAACAAAATAACAACAACAAAATTATGTCAATTCACTTATATATATATATATATAGTAATTATTGAACTTCTTCTTGCAAGAGGACTTTCATAAGGGATAAGAATTATTTCACGTGGATAGAAGATGTGCCTATGACCACCAAAATAATTTATATATGGGGCCCATAATATAGACATTATATACAAATTATGGAAAATTGTCTGTGTAGTCTTATTACCACTACTTCCACCTATTTAACCCTGTTCGAAATTCTGATTGTTTTTTTTTTTTTTTTTTGGGTACTTCTGGTTACAGGAGGATACATGCGTCACAATTGAAGGCTCCTAATAGTAGGCAGCGAACCTTATTAAATTATCATTATCATTTTGCCATTCATATACGGCTTTCTTGAACATACCGAAAATTGGGTGGGAGCTTTATATGGCGCGCTTCTTCTGGAAAATGTGCATAAGAACATCAAGATACTTAAAAAAGGCGCCGTCTGTATACGAGGGTCAGGAAATGTTTTTAAAATCCACTAGGAGTCTACTTTTCTATTCACGACTTGTATTGGGAATAAAAATATTACAATCTGGATTATTTTACTTTTGAAAAAAGTTTTTATAAGATGCGACAGTATTTTCCTGCTAGCGAATGTGCGACAGTTTATTTTATAAAATTAATATATTGCAGGTCCTAGAAATATTTTACTCGCTCTGAATTTCGAATACATGTACCTATATACGGCACAATGCATCATAGTTTGTGAAAACCAAACATTGGATTTTAGCAGTTAAATTAAAAAACAGTATTTATTATTTGTAATAAAATTTATTTCACTGGCGAGATCCGAAACTATAGACTTCCCTGCCTTACCCCTCGGCGGACAATGCCACTAATAAATAGCTGTTTTTATAAAAACAACAAACTGGGATTCAGCTTCACTATTTTGCAAAAACAAAATACAAATTGTATTCCCAAATAACCCACCGACACTACTGACATTTATTTTTATTTCTAACTAGCTACCTTTGTAAGTAATTTATTTAAAAACCCCTTCCTAACCCAAATGCTTAGGCTTTTTAGATAAGCAATGAACTCAAGTCACTAAGAATCTCAATGGAACTTATTAAAACGCCCCTTGAAATCCACTCATATTCGAGTTGTTACAAATCCTATGCTAAATCTAGATAATTTCAAATACAACTCTGCTTTTGACCCAAAATTAAAAATAATAGCGTATCCTTAAAGTATGCTTTAAAATTAGTAAATATTTAAAATAACTGCGTAACAAAAATATGTCAGCAGCTAATAAATATTACTATAATTTAGAGCAACAAATATTTTTATGTATTTCGAACAAAAATAAGGAAATATTGAATGAAAATTTTCCACAGAAATCTGAAAAAATGTGATATGTTTTGTATAGAGAAATAAATAAAAACTGACAAACAATTAGAATTTGATATCTCGATTTACAAATCGAGTCGAATTAGAAGGCATAGTCTAAGATTATATGATGCACAACCCATACCTCCCCGTATTGCCATAAGTCAATCAAATTTATTTATTTATTATTATTAACTCCAACATAATTTCAATCAACGCATAGGACTAGACTTTTTCACCTTCCAAAATCCTCTTATTCTTGGTATTAAATTCAATTTAAGAAAAATGGAATCCTTGTCTAGTTTCACTCTACCCTAAATCCATTAACTTTAATTTCTAGAAAATCAATTTAAAATTGATTTGCTAGCAAATGTAGCCTAAAAGTAGACTTTAATTTTTGGCACTCTGATTACATTGCCTGTCGCAGGTCTTTTTATTGTCCATTCTTCTGATTCTTCTTTTTTGTCGCCATTTATTTTCTCCATTAAGAATTTGATTTTATTGATTCAATCTACTGCGTTCTTCGTTTCTCTTTTTTTGTTTTTTGGCTTGCTGGGTAAATTTGTTTTAAACAATTTTTTAATAATAAAACTTTTTTCTTGCCTGCCTTGTCATGTCATGTCGTTTTGTCATAAAGACAGGGACTTGGGGTTTTTTTATTCCTAGATATTTTATTTGTTGTTGTTGTTGTTCTCGTTTTTTATTGTTGGCTGGTCGTTTAAATAACAACGCCACAAAAAATGTACTTATGTCCTTTTTTATGACATGTGAGGTCGTCATTTTTCTTTTGATATCCTTCGAGAATTTTTGCCTTCTGTACGTGCCTCTCTATGTGTGTGTGTTCATGTGGGGGGAGTGTTCGGGTGTGTGTGTATGAGGGTGAGAATTGTTGTGTATATTGCTGGGTAATAGAGCCCTAGAGAATATTTGTCGTACGGATAAATGTAATTTTTACTTACCCATACAAACACACACACACAGTTGCATATTTGGCAAAATACTTGTTTGCCACAGAGTCATAAAAACAGCAGCAGAAAAAACAACAAAAGACAGACAATTGTATTTTAGCGAAAACATGTACAAATGTCATGCATTTGAACAGAAGTACCTTTGCGTTTAGTTTTCTCTTGTTATTGTTGTTGCTGTTTGTCTCCACCATTATTGTTGTTGTTGGCGAGCACAGGTCTCAAAGGTCCATTCAGTATGTGGCCATATGTTTGGACGAGGGTATTGGGTGGTAGGTGGATGAGGGTTGCTGCGCCACTATGGCAATCAATGAAATTAATGTTTCTACTACTACAAAAGGGAGGTTATATTTTATTTGCTGTGGTGTAGTTTAATTTATCCAATGTCATTCGGTGTGTGTGTGACAATTTCGTTATCACCACTTCACTTAAATACTCCCCATACTCGTCTACACTACACTCCACTCCATTCACTGGCCATTGAAACACTTGCCAGGATGGCATAATTACATTATATTGCCAACAAAACGAAAACCATCATCATCAGCATCTTTAGGTTCTCTTAATAAACGGCTTTGTAGTTTTAACCTCCCCCTCCCCCACTCTCTCTCTCTTCGCCTCTACCCCCTCAGCTGAACTACAAAGCCATCAAGATTACCGTGAATTCCATTTCGCACTGAATCACACGTTTCGTTGCCAAGTACTAACACGTTGACACATTCTACATTGCCTTCGGTTACCCATGGGAAACGTTAGTGCTTCAGCACTTTTTACATTGAATTTGTAGTTGCTGTTGTTGTTGGCAAAGTAACCAGGGTTATTACTTTGTTGGTGTTGTTGTTGAGGTTTTTTGCTATAATATTTGTCTGTCAGGGGCTAAAGGTCATTCAAATTATAAATATCAGCAGAATGGCAGAAGAACAAGAAATAACTTCGAGTTACTAATGTTTTAAGATGAAGGGCATAGTTTTGCAAGGTTAATGTGAATTTTTTTCCAGGAATTCTATCCATTATTTCCATTATTTGCTTTAGTAAAAGGATACAAAGGAAGAAAACAATACCATTCAGGGTTGGTATATTACGCCTGAATGAAGAAAACTTGAAGAAATGAAGAAATTATAACTTGAAAGTATATTTGCGTCACGCTTAAAGGCGCCTAAAAGTATGCAAAGCACTTTTCGCATTTAACATTTTGTTTAATTCAAATTATTATGGAGGTTATGTTAGTACTGTCATCTATAGATGACACTCTTGAACATACAGAAAAGTGGGGGCTTCGGTGCCTAAGAACACCAAAACGCCCAAAAGAAGGCGCCATCTTTATATGAAGGCTCGAGAAATATTTTTAAAAGCCCCTAGAAATGTTCTTTGCTATTTTTATCCAGGATAACTGCCTCTACGAATAAAAATATTTTAATGTGGATTTTCTTAGTATATTTTACTGAATATTTCTAGAAATTCTGTTATGTTTCCACTATTTGCTTCAGCAGAAGGATACAAACGAAGTAAACAATTCCATTTAGGATTCATATGTTACGCCTGAATGAAGAAAACTTAAAGAAAATACAATTATAACTTGAAAGTATATTTGTGTCACGCCTGAAGACGCCTAGAAGTACGCTTTTCACATTATTATGGAGGTTATGATGATTTCGTCATTCATAGATGACACTCTTGAACATACATGTCTAATAACACCTAATCCCGCAAAATAAAGCGCCATCTGTATATGAAGACTAAGGAAAAGTGTTTAAAATCCACTAGGAGTCATATTTCCTATTGATAACCAGGGGGACTTCTGTTGCGAATAAAACTGTTATAATTATACTTATTTCAAACCCCTAACTTTTGAAAAAAAATTTTAAGGGGAAAATTATAATATCCGACACTCTTCTGCCGCCATTGAACGCACCAAAAAGTATGCAATATTTGCTTTCTTTTTCTTGAAATGTCACTATCCGGACATATAGATGACGCTCTTGAACATATCGAAAACCACAAAATATATAAAAGGAGGCATCACTTTTACATGAAAATTTACAATTTTCTGTAAAGAGCTTCACCCAAAATCTCAAATTACAAGCATTTCATTTGGAAAATGTTTCTAAGGCCTCAAGATACGCATATAGAGCGGGATATTTGTATGGGGACCATTTCAAAGCATTGTTCTTTATAAAACATTTACTGCTTGTATGTTTTTTACACTCTAAGATTCCGAAATGCCTTGGACCGATATTCTCCATTTTTTCTATCGAACATTCTCGGAGTAATAGGATTTTTATCAAATCTTCAACAGAAGGGGGGCAGGATTATGCAAATTTAAACCAAATCTTAAAAATGAGAGTCAAATAAGCAATCGCAATCGAAGATGAGAATCTGAGAGGAAATTGCCGGTGATCCCAAGATCTTCGAGGCCAAATTGACGCCTACAAAGGTTTTAGATAATCAGTGTTTCACAATCACGGTAAAGATTGTATTCGAACAGTTCCTTGTTGACAACTGTCCGCCTCAACAAGTTCGTTCAAACTTATCTGCTATTAACTATATTTCCTACTGATATTTTTATGACAACCGTGGTACTCTCAGTCTCTACAAGTGCAAACTCCTGCATGACGACATAAATTCAAGTCTGGAGATTTCCACGGCGGACGAGTGCCACGCCCACTGGCACTTCTGAAACAGATGCTTCCGAGGCAAGAAGCCTCAGAGGTGGATATAGATGCTGATAGGCAGGGATGGTCTGTATGACGAATTTTTAGGTTTTCGACTGTCAAAAAGGTGTAAACGTCGGAAACGTCATATACCTATATAAAATGTAGTAAATGTAGAAAACGTTTTTATTCGATATATTGCCATATACCGTTATTTTCAAAATACATATTATTTTTACATATATCTGTCTGTTCCTTACTATAACTAATAAAAAAATTCTAAACTTTTTGGAGAAAATTTTTTTGAAATTGTATATGGATTTCAGTAAAGCATACGTTATTTCCAAATTCATTAATGGAAATATTTTTTCTCAAAAACCTAATGGTTTTGGGTGGGTTATCTCGATGTTTATCAGAATGTAATATAGCGAAAATTTATGTCATTTACGTCACTGTTTCTGACGGACCATCTCTATTGATAGGGAACTTATTGGTAAAATTGCACATTCGCCTGCATCATCAACCGCCAAATGTACTTGCATCCTGAATTCGTTGGCCACTAAGTCTTGGTTCACGTCTTATAAAGCAAAAGGCCTGTCAGTGGTAAGAGGTTTTGTGTGTGCTACAGTTGAAGTGATAAGTGATACACAGTTGAATATTCAGACCTGCCAGAATGTCGTCCTGAGAACTGCAACAGGGTGTTTCCTCATGACACAAGTGGATCATCTTCATAGAGAGAAGAAAGTTTTCTCCTTATGCCACCAGTGGATCATCTTCATGAGGACACAAAAATCATCGATGCATTGCTTGGTATCGATGCATTACTTGCTTCGGTGTTATATTCGAGAACATGTCTGTCATAGCCTGCCATAATTTCACCAGGCTTTCCTCGCCCACACAAGTCTTTATGATTTAGAAAGGAAGGTCTACAGATTCAAGTGAGAACTTCTAGACCAACAGGCTTATCTGACAGACCTTAACTGTATTCATGCTGATGTAGTCGCCTAGGCAATAGAACAATGCAGTATGAATGCTAAATATGGAAACTTGGGACCGTGGACCTACACAGGATAGGATACATTTTTATGATATATAGAGAGAAGTCTAAAGTTACAATGGGCCTATCAGGCCGTCTTGAATAGCTTTCATACAGATGCAGTCGTCTAAGCAGCTGCAACTGCTTCTACTGAGCAAGAACGGATGGCACGATAACTACCACATGCCAAACACTTATTCTATGTACTAAAAATTAAGTTAAAATTAGTCAATATTCAAAATGACTAACAAAAATATGTTAGCTGCTGACAAATTATTATTTTTTGCATTCATAAAAAATATTACATTTCGGATCTAATGAAGAACAATTTCTAACAAAATTAGGAAAATATTGATTGAAAAATTGTCATAGAAATCGGGAAAAATAGCAGTTGACAAATCCATATCATTTAATTTTTATACTAGTCTAAATATTTAAGATTTGACATTTCCATTTAATTCTTTTTAATCACGAAGGATCTCAAATTCATCCGAATGTTCCCCAGAATATTAAATAGCCTAAAAGTAGGCACTAATTTTAATGGTTCGGTTTAGAAATCGAATCGATTTAGAAGGTATACTCTAAACGAGCATTTATTAATTATTTTTAATCAAGAAGGATCTCATATTCATTCCAAAGTTCACCAGTACCTTCTATAGCCTAAAAGTATGCAATAATTTTTATGACCGCCTTAAATGCATTCACCAGAATAATATATAGCCCAAAAGTAGGCACCAATTTGTATTACTCGATATACAAATCGAGTCGATTTAGAAGGCATAGTCTAAACGCGCCTTTAAGAATTCATTTTAATCAAGAAGATTCACAAAATGCATCCGAACGTTCACCCGTACTTTCAATAGCCTTAAATATATCATTGAGCAACTTATTGATAATAAATACGTATTTCATTTTAATTAAGTTACAACTTTTATTAACAAGTTTCAAGTACTTATTACTCTATTTGATGATGATAAAAATTATCACGACAAATAACAACAACATCGGCAATGGCCTTTGGCAGCAAATAAACCATTACTGTATTGGCAATTTGTACAAATTCTTCGTATGTGTGTATGTCTTAAAACCCTGGGGTCAATTTTCCTTTTAAAAGCTTTTCTTGCCTTACATAAAATTATTGTAATTTTATTCTACGCAGATTCGATGGACTTCAGTTTTTCTTAATGGCCAGGGTCGGAAAAAATAAACTGAATTTTTATATATGGCTGTGTAAATGTGTTGCCTGCATGTATGTCCTGTTTTCTTTCTTTTTTCATTCCAACAGTTGTGTCTTGTGTGCCTGTGACTTTTATATTATTATGGCCAGGCTATAAATTAAATAAAATGCATAATAACGACATATGCGATGCGATGTTATGTCATTTCATTTTTATGGCGTCACACGACATTTTATGGCACCCGGACTTATGGCTGAACAAGTCAAGAGCCATCAGGCATATCCGTTGGTGGGGTTTTTTTCTCTGCTCTGCTGGTTTGGGTTCTTTGATGGCTGACAAATGATAGAAGGCCGGAGAGTAACAAAAATTCTACATTAAATTGTGGCTATGGAGTATTTTTACTCTATAATTTTATTTGTTCAAAATGTCACACAGCCACACAAATTGCGACCATAACATTTTGGTAATAAATTTTCCGGTCAAACTGAAAAGCAGAACATTTCCCCTTCGCAACAACACAAAAAAAATATGACATAAACATGATATTTATTGCAAAAAAAAAACGCGCAACAACCAAAATTATTTCAAAGAATTACAAACTGACTTATCAGAAAAAAGAAAACATATATTTCGTTTGTTGAAATAAAAATATGAAATATACTAGAATTATTACCGACATTCAATTTAAGCCTAGAAGAAAAAAAAAACGCCAACAGTGATATTTGATGAACTCCAAATGATATTGCATTTTTTGGTAATAATTTCATAAAATTGAACTATAAAAAATATATATGTACGTATTTAATATTGATAAAGTTATAATGATAATAATAATTTTGGCATCATAGAGAGTTAATAAAAATGGGGCCAATTAATTTCCTGTTGTGTCGTAAATTCCGTTTATCGCCGGAAAAAATACGAGTTTTTGGATGAAACTGCAGAGATGAAGATTGGAAGGTGTGTGATTACACACATTCACTATGAAGTAAATTTGGGTGCTGTTGGCTTCGATCTGATCTGAGAGGGAGACTCTTTAGCCTAGCTCCCGCTCCCACTTAGGGAACATTTTATGCTGATCTGAAACCCTCGATATGATAAATGTTTATTCGGCCAGCATTTTATCTCCTTAAAAATTCAGCTGGGCCCAAAAAGGCTGATATTTATTCCATAATTATTTCAGAATTGGAACTTCATTTCATCTCAAGTATTTCTATACTTTTTCTATTTCATAATCGAGGTCCATTTCCACGTTTGTTTCCTACCCAGATGGTATCTTCTATATAGATCTACGTTCGGATGAATTAGAATTAACTGGGCCGACTACATGACACCCTTCACCACTTTGGCTATATTCTACATAGTATCCTAACAGACGTCGCCTTTTCGAATGAACATTGACATAAAATTTAACGAAAAACTGAACCAATATTCAAGAAACTTAACACACATCATTCTAGACTTAATTCAGTGCGCTAAACAAAATTCGTGCAAATCGAAAGTTATATAGGGACTTTAGTTCACCATTTAGATTAAATCGGACGCAAATATATATGGGAGCTTTATCTACATCTGAACCGATTTCCACGAAACTTAGCACACATCATTCTAAACATAATTCAGTACGCTATCGCAAATTTCGTGCATATCGAAATATTTTTAGGGACTTTGGCGAAAAGATATTTGAGAGCTATATCTAAATCTGAACCAATTTTCACGAAACTGCACGTTTGTCATTCTAGACCTAATTCAGTACGCTATGCCAAATTTCGTGCAAATCGAAACATATTTAGGGACTTTGCCGCACCATTTACCTTTAATCGGACGAAAATATATATGGGAGCTATATCTATATCTGAACCGATTTTCACGAAACTTAGAACACATCATTCTGGGCCTAATTCAGTACCCTATGCCAAATTTCGTGCAATTCGAAAGATATATAGGGACTTTGGTGCACGAATTACATAAAATCGGAAGAAAAAATATATAGAAGCTATATCTAAATCGAAACTTAGCACATATCATTCTGATCCCAATTCAGTACCCTTTCGAAAGATATATCGAAACTCGGAAGAAAAATATATAGCTATACACATCATTCTGATCCCAATTCAGTACCCTATGCCGAATTGCGTGCAAATCGAAAGATATATAGGGACTTTGGTGCCACATTTACCTTAAATCGAAAGAAAATATATGTGGGAGCTATATCTAAATTTTAACCAAATCGGATCATAAATGCGACCTGTACTTTGTTAACAAAAATAATTTACGGGCGGACGGACAGACGAACAGACGGACAGACGAACAGACGGATGGACCGACAGACGGACATGCATAAACATCCATAATATGGAAGTTTTATTTGCCGAATAATCTTTTCCGATTCAAACACGTCCGTCTGTTTTTTGTCTGTATGTAGGTCAAGTTCGAAGATGGGCTTGATCGGTTCATGTTTAAGCATAACTCTGATATAAGGGTACCACCAAATTTTCCCGATGTTCGAGTTCTTGACCACAGTTTTTCAATTCGCGGAAATTCGCTTCTTATTGATTACCAAACGTCTCCATTACAAATTAAAAATATTCGTCCACTTTTTCTGGTAGTCCCCAAAAAGGTACACCCCAAACTTCGGTATTTTGGGATTCTTGAGCGCGTTTTTCAGCCGAATTCGCTGAAATTTGGTACAATGGGTTCTTGTTGGGTAGCAAATCTCTACACTAAAATTTTAATTACTGGTCAATTTTTTCGGATAGCCCCCATATAAGAGTATCCCCCAATTTTCTGTATTTTGGGGTACTTGAACGCATCTTTCAACCGAATTGACTGTAATTTCGTATTTTGTAGTCGTATCTGGTAATAAACTACCAAAACTTATTAAGATTTAATCCACCTTTTTATATTAAAATAGTCATTCTACCTTCGGAGAATATCGAAATAAAAAAAATAGAACGTCAGGTTCGAGAATAAAATATATTGGCCCGAATTTAGGTCTAGCCCCCATATAAGGAAACCTACCCATTTTCGACATTTTTAATATTTTGGATGAAGGAAGGTATTGTAATGCAAATATGTTAGATTCGATATTGAGCTAGGTCAGTGTGCAATTAGACATATCACCTCATATAATGTTAACTCCAAATGTTCGGTAATTCCTACACAATGTAATCAATATTGGTCCCGCTTAATGTATAGCCTCCAGGGACCAACACATAACATTTTTTTCTTCTGCAAGGACAATTTTCTTATTGAACCAGCAGCTTCCACCCCATCACCGAAATACAATCCTGTGTACATTGAGGATGGGTTCATATAACTTGCCCTCTAAATAGCAGTATTTTAGAGATTTTATACACATATTCCACCAAACCCTGCGTTGTCAAAATCGGTTAACATTTTAGGTTTTTGCGATTTTATGAAAACAATTTCCATTAAAAAATTGTTGAAATTACAATATGGCTTACAACAGTAGGGCGGTACAATTTTGGTATGGGTCTACTTTTTGTTATGTTCCCTATATTTCATTTCAAGTAATTATTAGTATAACTATAGTGGATGGTATCGAAGTGACTTTTTTACTTGTTATTTTTCAATGCGACAATTGACACCTTCCTATTTCTCATTCCCCATCCTTCCCCCCTCCTCCACCATCTGCTGAGCTATAAAATTTAATTCCTCTAAAGTATTTGTTTTTGAAAAAAAACTTGATTTGATATCCTCTGCAATTCTGACAACAACAGAATTTCAACTTCAATGTCATTTGTTTGTCATTGTTTGCAAGGGCCACTGGAGGATTCCATGTGTTTCTAGTGTGTGTGTGTGTGTGTGTGTGTGTGTTTGTTGTCGTTTTTGTTTTTTTTTTTATTCTACAACACCAAACATTCACCCTGGAAACAAAGAGACCGGAAAGATATGGAAACATGACAGCGGTGTTGAAATTGCGAGAAAACAGAAAAAATGAAAAAAAATACGATGACAAAGCAAACAAAGTCCCTTGCCATTATTCCTGCAGGATATATGTATTAAGGTTTTTATATTTTAAGTATTTAGTCAGGGCAGCAAAGGACATTGGCTCTGGCGCACAGACACTCGCACACACACCACACTCAACGGAAAACAAGCAAGTAAATGCAGTGGTAAATAAATATAAATGTTCTTGTTGTTTTTTATGTATGAATGTGAGTGTGTTTGTGTTTTTTATTCAACTTTATTGAAATCCCTATTTGGAGAACTCTGCCTTCCATGATACCTTACCCTATACAGCTACAGCTGCCTGACATTCCATTTAAAGTCCTGTCATTCCGTTTTGTTTTCCTCCCGATTTTTTGTTTTTTTTCATATTTGTTTAAGGACAAATAAAGTAGGGGTGGCCCTAAGTGGTATCTGCCAGCCAGCCATCCAGCAAGCATATTGTATATCCATTTTGGCATAAAGAAGAGCGAATCAACAGTCATTCCATTTATTTAGCATTACTTGTCCTTAATAGGCTTTTTTCTCCATCTTCAGCTTCTTCTGTTTCTTTTATGTGAAATGACAGGGGAATCGACTGCGAATCGAATGCAAGCAGGCATTTCTGCCTCAAAACCGGAAATTAGTTATTTTGTTGTTATTTTTTACGTTCATTTTGAATACTTGTCAATATGCCTAAGGAGGATTTTGTGTGAGATTTTCCCAATGGAGGTGGTTGTGTAAATACATGTATGCGTATATATAAATGGTAAAGGCACAAGGATGTCCAATATTTTTATTTAACAATTTTGGGATTAAAAAAGGTCAGTTATTATTGAAAAACAATGTTGTCCAGATTGTTTTGTAAATGAAAGGTATTTTTTTTCTCTCAATGGTATTTATTTTGTATTCATGTTTTAAATGACATTTTCTATTTGATGACAATTTAAAACAAAAATAAATTTGAGCAATTGTTTATTTGTTGAGTGTAGATAGTATTGGGAAGGAGAGAGGGCAATCTTAAAATATATCGCATTTCAATGAATAATAAAATTACAATGAAAATGTCGGAGAAATCATAAAATAAAATATTTGAAAAAAAAATAAATATCATATTGAGAGATTACCAAAAAAAGTTGTATAAAAAGTATTTTTGTTGTTGTTTCTTATTTATTACAAGATAAAATAAATAATAATTTTCCTAGGTTCCAAAAATTTTTCATTATGTATAACATACTACCTAGATGAATTCGAGTGTGCGAAATATTGAAACGTTTATATTACAGGTCCACGCTTTGAAGTATAAGCCATTCGTCTAATATTGACATTATAAATATCGAATATTTTCACCATTGAGTGGGCCAATGGGCGCCATCTTCGAACTTGAAGTGGGCTTGGAAATGATATTAGGTGGTAAAAAGTATGGTTCAATTCGGATAGTCAGTTCTCATGATATTACAAAATTAATTTTCAGCAAAATGTTAACCATTTTGTGTGGGAGGTACTAGAAGGTGTGGACCGGTAATATATGAGACGTGGATTAAAAAAAATATTCATTTAAATACACATTGAGTCATAAATTAAAACCATAAATATTTTTTCAAGAACCATTTGAAGCGTGGTTTAAAAAAATTATGTTTTTCAAAGACAAGTTAAAACGTCATTTAAAAAAACTCCACAAGGTGAACCGTATATTTTTTTTATTTTCAAGCACTATTTGTGATATTTGAAAAATATTTGAGGCTTAGATTTTTTAAAAATAATTTTCTAAGACTATTTAGGCATGAATTTAAAAAGATATATATATATATATATATATATATTAAAAACCAGTGAGCCGTGCAGTATAGTCGGACGGAGCCGACCATATGATACCCTATACAACAAATGTAACTTTCTGCGGTGTAGTTCTGAGCTTGGGCAATATTTCGCGATATTTTCACCCTATTGACCGACTAGAGGTAAACAAATATTACTAATATTCAGTACAGCTCTTCTAATTACTTGTCCAGATTCCCTTCATCGTGGCTAGTGTTGTGACGTTTGGCTTCCAATTGTGGCCTATAGATCGACTTGAAGAACACAAAATATTAAGCTTCCGCTCCACTTCATCCCAATATTATTATCTGATCACCAACGAAAATTATAGGCGTCGTTCTTGACCAAACCTGGATCCTCATGAAAAATTTCAAAGCGATCAGCGCTATATTTCCGTCTTCTAGTGTGGTAATGGGTTACTAAATAATATCTGAATACCTAACCACATGTAAATATTTAAGTGTATCTCCCACATCCGAGTACATACAACAATATAATTGGTATCAATTTAAAGGTCAACCACTCCTCTTGGATATACTATTAACTTCTCGGGTCTATGACTTCCAGGGGCAAATATATACACCATAGAATACAAATTTTGCAATTTTTCACACAAAAGTCAGTTTCACCATTTGACCCGCTAAATATTGATCAAAAGAGACATGCTCATTCTTTATCCCGGTCCCCTTCATGTAAAATTTCGCGATGTTCGGGCCATAATTGCGGCCTCTGAAGCGACCAGAAAAACCGACAAAAATTAAGTATTTGGTCCATTTCATCACCTAAATATTAACCGATCTTTAACAAAAACAATAGGTATCTTCATTGGCCAGAACTCATCTTACATGCAAAATTTCGTGAAGATTGGTCCATAACTGTGGCCTATACCGTGTTTACAAATTAGATCGATTCAGCTAGTCGAGATATGACCGGTATTCTTAAAGCTGGGTGTAGGAACAATATTTCGCGGCGTTACAAACACTTGGGGCTGCACAAAGCTATAATACCCTGACAACATAGTTGTGTAGGGTATAAAAAATATTTTTAGAGGCATGGATTTTTAAAATATTTTCGGGGACCATTTGAGGCGTAGATTTATGAAATAATATTTTTTCGATGACTATTTGAGGCGTAGAAGTACAAAGGAATATTTTCCGAGGACTATTTGAGGCGTAGAAGTATAAAGGAATATTTTCCGAGGACTATTTGAGGCCTTGATTTTAAAAATAAAATTTTTATTTCTGAAGGGCTATTTGAGGCGTGGATTTTCAAAATAATATTTTTTGAAGACAATTTGAAGGGTGGATTTTTATAATAATTATTTTTCAAGGACTATTTGAGGTGTAGATTTTTAAAATAATATTTTTTTCAAGGACTATTTGAGGCGTGGATTTTTAAAGAATGGTTTTCAAGGACTATTTGAGGCGTGGATTTTTAAAGAATGGTTTTCAAGGACTATTTGAGGCGTGGATTTTAAAAAAAATATTTTTAGAGGACTTTTTGAAGGGTGAATTTTTTATAATAATTATTTTTTGAGGACTATTTGATGCGTGCATTTATAAAAGAATATTTTTAAGGACTATTTGAGGCGAGGATTTTTAAAATAATATTTTTCAAGGACAAATTGAAGCGTGGATTTTTTTAACAATTGTTTTTTCAAGGACTATTTGATGCGTGGATTTATAAAATAATATTTTTTCAAGGAATATTTTAGGCGTAGTTTTATAAAATAATATTTTTTTCAAGGACTATTTGAGGCGTGGATTTTTAAAGAATGGTTTTCAAGGACTATTTGAGGCGTGGATTTTTAAAATAATATTTTGAAATATATTTGAGGCTTAGATTTTTTTTTAAATATTTTTCAAAGACTATTTAGGCTTGGATTTAAAAAAATATCTATTTTTAAAAAATTGTTTTAGAGGCGTGGATTTCTAAAATAATATTTTTTTCAAGGACTATTTGAGGTGTAGTTTTTTTAAATAATATTTTTTTTCAAGGACTATTTGAGGTGTAGTTTTTTTTAAATAATATTTTTTTCAAGGACTAATTGTGGCGTGAATTTTTAAAATAATATTTTTTCAAGGACTAATTGTGGCGTGAATTTTTAAAATAATATTTTTATTTCTGAAGGACTATTTTGATGCGTGAATTTTTAAAATAATATTTTTTTCAAGGACTACTTGAATTGTGGTTTTCTAAGAAATATTTGATCCCTCCGAGCAGAAAATATGCAGATCGGTTGGCCTCGGAACAATGCTTTTTTAATAACCCATGGGGAAAATAAGAATTTTATTTGTGCAAGTGGACGAATGGGTGTTGGCATTACTCATACGCACACCAATGAATTTACTTGTGCCTGGAACCAATATTTTGAAATGTCAAAAAGTCTTATGCAATATATAATCTGACCTTTCTCAACTAATGAGTGTCGAAATTACTCTTACTATCCCCATTTTAGATTTGATTGTATGCCTTTCATTCCAAATGTACATATTTATTTTGAGGAAATATCCAACAAACACCTAGTTTCAGAATGTGGCACAAAATCTTCACAAATTCATTTGAGTGCCCTATATTAGAATATTTTATAACTAATCAGTATTTTATAACTATTTACCCTATTTACTATTCGTTAGACTACATTGTATGACACCAGGGCCAAGGGAACCGGATTTCACCACACCACCGCCAACCAATAAATACTTCAAACAATTATACCAATTTTCTCATATCTCACATATTTACATTTCGCAAATTAAAATATTAAGTGTTTCATGGAATTTTTCATATAATTTTTGTGGATGCTGTCATTGTTGTTGCTGTTTTTTTCTTTAATTCTTTGCAAATACTATATTTTGGCCTACATACATTCATTCATACCGACTACAAATATGTGTGTACCCAATTACAGCATGCAAAAAGTTTTGCCTAGGGATAGTAGATGATATAAATTTTACGCTGTAATATATTCAAGTTTTATTTATTCCTCTTCTGTTTTTTCATTTTGCATCAACACTTGAAAGTATTTATAATCAATATTAACATATGTAAATGTATTGTAATATGCACACACACACACACAGCCATGTGTGTTTGTAAAAATATATATGATTTTTTCTCTCTGCGTGTGTGAGTGTGTGCATGGCTGTGTGTAAGCTGATCAGTAAGTGAAAATACATTAAAATTAAATGCAAATTGAAATTATTTCGTACAAATCGAAATAACACAATTTCCATTCAACCATCAACATGGAAAACAGCAGAAATGCAACAACAACACCACTGAATTTAACTACGAAATGCAAGAAGTGGAAAAAATCCCTCCCCCATGAATCAACATTGCAGCTGTGTTAAATACGAGGTGGAGGATAGAGAACACTAGCAACAACAACAACCGAAATAAGTAAATTCATTCGGGACTCCATGACTACCAACCAAGGCAAACGAAAGCTCAATTTTCTACAATCGACTACACACGTACGTATATGCACACACAAAAACCGATTCCACATAGTAAGAACAGTGTTGTCAATTATAGATTTCCGATTTTCGGTAGAAAATTCAGTTTTGAAAAAAAATTCATGGAAGTGATTACTAGGAATAATGTACAGTAAATATTTTTAGCAGTCGATAAGAAAAAATATATTTTGAAAAGTGATATTCTCAGAAAAATATTCGAAACTCATTTTATATATTACATTCAAACTGTCTTTTCAAAAGGAAAACCGTGGTTTAATAATGTTTCCTCACATATAGTTTATATTTGCGTACAAGGGCCATATTAATACTTGAATTATTTGCCCGAGTGAGCTGGTATTACTCCTACGCAGACCAACAAAATTAGGTACCTATCTACTTTGTAATGTCCAGAACTCTAGATTGAAAATTTATCTGAACTAATTGTTTTGTGTAAAAGTGTCCCAATTCAAATCGACGTATGAGTACTAGCATTACTCATACGCTGCCTCTTTATGTTTTATTGCACGCATTTCATTCCAAAGAAATTATTTTAAGGATATATAAAGAATACCTAATTTCAAAAAGTGACCGAAATGTCAACTAAAATCAATTTGTATCGTGGAATAAAAAGTTCCTGCTTTTATCGGAGTATAAATGTTATTCAATAACTTATAAAGTTCTAAGCGTATAAGTAATGCCAACACTCATTCGCCCTCGTGGTCTGACAAACAAAACACTACTTGATTTTCACAAAAAAAATTATTTATGTGGCTCCAAATTGTCATAAATCTTCAAAGCTATTATGGATTCAATGGCCATATGAATACTTGAATTAAAACCTCTTATTACAAGATTGGCTTGGATGGCTTAGCAGTACTTCTTTTACCGGAGTATAAAACCTAAACAACAAAATTTAAAATTATGAGCGTATAAGTAACGGCAATACTCATTCGCCCCCGTAGGACAACATTATTTCAGAAGAGTTGTCTCTATATTTTGACCAAAGTGTTTTTAACAATTCGAAATGTAGATTCCAGATTGTAAAATCTCTATTTTTGTATCTGTAATATTAAAAACTTTAAGACAAGACAATTTTTTAGCAAATATATGATAACCGACAGAAAAGAAAAATGTGCACTATGTGCGCTATATTAGGAAATATGTTAAGAATTCTGTTGTGTTGAGAAGATTTTATCCTCAACAATGGCTTGGATATATAATACTTACAGTTAACAAATTCAAAATATAATGTGTATACGTATACCCATTAAAGGCATATCTAAAATTAAAATTCCCACCAAATAAGTCACTAACAATAGGAAGAAGTCAATAGATAAACTTATGATAGAACATTCGATTCATTGGCACAAAAAATCTTGTACATCAAACAATTTTCCTCCCTGGAATGCAAAGCAAAGAAAATATCGTATAATATGGAGCGTATAACTAATGGCAACACTCATACGCCCAAATGCAAAGCTAAATATTTGGTTAGAATCACATAACCTACCTACTAAATATTTTTATTAGAAAATAAGATTTGTTAGGAGAGATTAAGTCCAGAAATCCATGTAAGTGGTGTTTTATATTCATATTTAAAAACATGATCAGTAAATAACCTTTTATTGTAGTAGTTTCCTTTCTAAATCATTTAAAATGTTGTACATCAAGCAATTTTAATCCCCAGAATACAAAACAAAGAAAATATTGTATAATATGGAGCGTATAACTAATGGCAACATTTATACGCCCAACTACTAAGCTGATTATTTGGTTCAAATCAGTATAACAGTTTTCATAGAAAATAATATTTTTTTAATAATGCTTGGGCTACAATGTTCTGAATAGGAGAAATTAAACCCAGCAATTCATAGGAGAAATATTTCATATTAATATTTAAAAACATGTTTCCTTCCTAGTTCAATAAGGCGTATAAATGTTGCCATTAGTCATACGCTCCATATTTAAGAGTATTTTTCATACTTTATAAAACAAGCATTTTATCATCAGTAGATGAAGAAGATCTGAGGAGTCGAGAATCACAAAATGTTAATAGCAACGAATTCAATAACAACTCAGTCAATATTCTAGGCATTAAGTTATCTAATCAAATAAAAATCATTTCTGAATTTAGATTGTGCTAAAAATCCATCCAAATTAGTAGCTATTAAGAGGAAGAAGTCGACAGAAAAAGGCAGGATAATACATTCGTTTAATTGACACAACAAATTTTGTACGACAAATAATTTGCATCCAGGGAATTCTAGAAAATATCATAAATTATGGAACGTATTCCTAATGGCGACACTCATACGCCCACCTACAAAACTGAATGTTTGGTTAGGCAGATTATCTATCTACAAATAAAATTTTTCATAGAACATAATATTTTATTTTTAAATGATACTTGAGCTACAGTGTTCTCAATGGGAGAAATGAAGTTCGGAAATACATAAAAGTTATATTTGATATTAAAATTTATAAAAATTATCATTAAATATGTTTTTTATCTTTATTCGCAGATCAATATGAGTTAGCGTATGAATACTGTCATTAGTCATACGCTACATGTTTAATATTTTCTTAATATGTTAGAAGTCTTAAGTATTTCGGTCAAAATCAAATGAAGACCTTGATTTTTATCTTCATAGATGAAATAGATCTAAGGAGTTGAGAATCAAAGAAATGTTAATAGGACCGAACTCAATAACAAATCGCACAAAATTCTAGGTCAATTTTCTCCTTTAATATTAACCTGCAAATATGAAACGATTTTCAAAATTTTCATTTGCTCATCCTTTTTTTGAATCTATATTATGATTAACAGCTCAAAGGGATAATATCGTATCGATTCAAATTGCATTGAAAGAAATAATAACTTATTTTCTTCAAGTGGTGAGCGTATGACATACGACAAAAGTCATACGCACCATGTAACCAATGGGAAATTATTATTAATTTGCACCTATCTATTGTATCTTACATATCGACCTTAATCGCTGAAAATAAGGGATAATATCGTATCGATTCAAATTGTATTGAAACAAATAATAAATTATTTTCTTCAAGTGGTGAGCGTATGACATACGACAAAAGTCATACGCACCATGTAACCAATGGGAAATTATCATTAATTTGCACCTATCTATTGTATCTTACATATTGACCTTAATCGCTGAAAATAAGGCATGCCAAGTTGGAAACCGAACATCATATACAATTTTGCAAAGATAAACTCGAAACTGTAATCTGCGATTGCAATTATTCCAATCTAGGAAATGCATAATAAATTATAATTTATGCGTAATAGATTAGAATTGTTTCATGCTTGTGCGTATGATTTACGACAGCACTCATACGCTACATTTAACAAATAAAATATGGTGATTTGTATTAGAAATATTTATAGGTTAATTGATATACGAATTGGTTCATGTAGAGTAGATAATATAGTACTTAGTACTTAATTTTAATTTTTTGTTTTTCACATTAATAAGTAAAATTTTATTAAAAAGTATCAATTAACCAATAACTATTTCTAAAATAAATCACGATATTTCAGTTGTTAAATAGTGCGTATGAGTGTTGTTGTAAATCATACGCACACGAATGAAACAATTTAAATTTATTACACAAAAATCCTAATTTATTATACATAATTCGATGATAGAGTAAACAAATTTGATTTGATTAGTTTTTACATTTCAAAGAGGCCAATGATGATTTTCAATTATACTTTTGGAAAGTTTGTCATATAACAATATTGACTTAAGATACATTAATCTTCATTTTAAAATCTAAACCTTACATGGAATAAATTATGTTTTATTCACCAGGTATTATTTGCATAAAGAGATATCAGGTATTTGCGAATAATTATTTTGCACAGATTAAAATTTTTTTAATAATTTTGAAATATTATCTATACATGAGGATCAATACAGCACTTCAGTGGAACATAGCAGTATAAATAACTTCCCAATGTTCATCTACAATATCGTCGAGAACAGCAATGTCGAATTAGAGTACACTTTGCACACAGAGTGTCAGAACTTCGTGCGACTAACCCCACCCCGCAAACCATGTATATTTGCATTTTTGTATAGTTTGTATACGGGATTTATTTAAAGTGTTCATATTTACTTACATTCACATACAGTCACACACACACAAATATCTATACACACTTTAGTAAAAATGCTTGTGTATTTATTGGAAATTGGAACGAATTGGAATTGGCAAAATGATAGAGGAAGCATGCAATTGGTAATGCCAGGATGATGATGATGATTTAGGGATGAGGGAAAAACGAGGAAAACAGCAATTTTTAATTTGCATTTCTGTTTTCTTTTTGGTCGTTTTACACAGACACACACACACACAGCAACAATATTTTCCGCATTTTATCTGCAAATACTGCTAGTGTACACACGCACACACACCACTGCAGAAGTAAGTAAATTGACACAAACATAGGAAACAAATACAACAAACTTTAATACAGATATACTCCTCTCGACCCCCTCCCCACTTCCTCTCTCTCCCAGTTATATTTCTACAAGCGTGCATAGCGCCAGTATTGATATTTTTTTACATATTTACGCGTACATCATGCAATTTGGCAATAAAATTGCAATTTTATCATAAAAATATTTTTGCCATTAATTGGCTTATACTTGCTGTCTCTGTTGCTCTTTGGTGGTATATTTACATATACACACACACATATATATATATAACTATAGCTGTTCCAGTAACCATTGCCGCCACATAAAATACAATTTTTTTTTTAGTCAATGCCTGTCTGCCAGTCAGTTGCTTACGCAAAGTATCTGTCGCCGTTCTACTGTCATAGACAGATACACGACGTCCTAATACATTTAATCGTACCGTACATACCTACACACGCATACACTTGTAGTGGGGAAAAACACTGCATCACGTTTACTGGCCATCATTTGAAATTGGCAAAAGAATGAAGAATAGTGCAGTCAGAACAAAAACGACAACAACAACAAAACTTTTTCAATCAATTTTCTTCACTGCGTAAACCACTAGCAGTCATCCATATTAATGGGATATAATACGAGGTGGGTTTAGATAATTTTGGGAAATAAAAAAATATATACACACAATTTTAAAGATTAATGGACTTTGAGATTATTTCAAAAAAATATTCTTTTAGAAAATGACTTTGTTAATTTGACTTTCTTAAAATTATTTCTCCATACATCAAAATATTTATTCCGAAGATATTATTTTTTATATTCTAAATGAAGTTTTTTTTTAAATTGTCTAATACCCCATTTAAAAAAATATGAACCATGAAGCGTATTATTGCCGACATTACTTATACGCATCTTGTTACTAGAAGTATGCGTATACGTTATGTCGGCAATCATACGCTCCATGGTCCACTAGTCAAGCCGTATGACTTACGTCAGCATATTATCAATGTTACAAAATTATTATTGAAATATCTAGTCTTAGAAAAATGTTAAATATCCCAATTGGAAAAAAAATCCTAATTAAAAAATATATGACTACAGATATCACTTTAATATATTGGTGACAATTATCCGAATTTGTCTAATCCCTCATTTTGAAAATATTTATGAACCATAGAGCGTATGATTGCCGACATAACTTATATGCATCTTATTGCTTCATACTTCTAGTAACAAGATGCGTAATCATACCCTACATGGTCCAATAAATATGTTTAATGTTTAGTAATGGGACAATTAGAAAAATTCTAAAAATCGTAATTCAGAATATAAAAAAAATCAAATATTCTGAATATATATGATGAATAAATTTGAAAATTGTCCAATAGATAAAGAGTTCGAGGTCTGTAAAACGGTTCGATATAGTTAAGACATAGTTATCATTTCAACATTTTACTCTTCACTTTCTCTCTAGGTCCAAAAGGGCAAATGTTGATTAAACAGCCTATTTTCATGATTGGTTACTTATTAGAGTTGGCGTATGACTGCTTTCGTAAATCATACGCACACCAACACAATTTATTTTTTGTGAATGTTTGCCTGATATTCGGTTTCGGCCTAAAAACGTTTATGACAATCAAACTATCTTATGATTACTTTGGGTTGGCCCGTTTCTGTTGATCTCTCAGCTGTTGCAATCCGAATATAAAATCGGGAGAGATTTTTTATACTTTAATATTAATGTTTCGATTTTTTCATAGTTATCCTTTGAGCACTTCAACATTTTACTTTTCACTTTCTCTTTAGGTCTAAAGGAAAAATATTGACAAAACGATCATTTTCATGATTGCTTATTTATTAAAGGTGGCGTATGATTAATGACAGCTGTCATACCTCTCTAGGTCTAAAGTTTGTAATCCGAATATAAAATAGAGAAAGACTTGGTATACTTTCATATTAATGCATTTCAACATTTAATTCTTCACTTTCTCTTTAGGCTTAAAGGTGAAATCTTGATGGACCAAACGGCCCATTTTCATTATTGGTTATTTATGACGAATGACTGTTTTCATACGCACACCAATATAAATTCTTTTTATGCATTATATCGCCTGTCATTAATTTGGATCCAAAAATGTGCCTAATATTCGGTTTCCAGCTAGAAACGACACCGTTTTTAGTGATCAGGCAATCGTAAGATTACTTTGTTTTGACCCATTTCTGTTGTAATCTGAATATAAAATAGAGAGAGAGATTTGTGTTCCAATGTTTTCATAGTTTTTCTTTGATCACTTCAACATTTTACACTTCACTTCGCCTTCCAAAACTGGAAATATTGACTAAACAGCTAATTTTCGTGATTGGTTATTTATAAAAGGTGGCGCATGACTGCTGGCATAAATTATACGCACACCAATACAATTTCCATTTGATGATTTATATCACACGCCGTTAATTTAGATCAATATTTATGGTTGATATTCGGTTTCAAACTAGAAACGATAACGTATTTAGTGATCAAACAATCTTAAGGTTACTTTGGTTTAACCCCTTTTTATTGCCCTCTCAGCAGTTGTAATCCGAATATAAAATGAAGAGAGATTCTGTACACTTTTTTACAAAATTTCCTTATTTTTATACTCAACAAATCTGATTAAGATTGATAAAAAATATTCTTTACAAATTAATTTATTTCTAAAACTCCTTCTGAATTTCAATTTTCGAATACTGAGCTTATCACTAATGACAACACAAATAAGCTCTGTTGAACTGGAAATAAAATGTATGAAAAAAATCATGATAGCGAATCATATACTTCTCAATATTAACTAAATATCGTCCGATTTACACCACGAAATTGTTCATGGATAGTAATGATTTGATGATTACCGTAGGAAGAGGCCGTAGACTTTCAGTATATTCGGGTACCTACAGATAAAAAATTTTCTTATTGGGACTGTCCTTCTTCTGTATCTCAAAATTATAAAATACGGAGAGTATGACTATTGACAATACTAATACGATCTATTGAATTCAATATAAAATAGTGTTTACTAATTATAAAATTTCTGTATTATTTGTTTAATTTCGACCGATTAGAATTACGACATGTGGTCAACAATTAAGCCCTCATGGTTTCGTTACAATTATTAAATTCCCAATAGATAAATGGATATAGACTTTAGCGAGTCTATTACATAAACTCGGCTATATTCAAATATGCTTTGTAGACACAGTATCCAATATTTTCCATATAGTTTCTTCAGAATCTTAAAATTCTTTAATATGCTGCAGGTACTCAGTCCCCCTTCAGACTGCTATCCATTCGTCTTGTGATACAAATTTCTTACTAAGAAGCTTACATCGTATCTATAAATGTCAATCTATCATAGTTCATTGACTGATTTTTCGAATTTACAGACCCTATATTGAAATACACCAACATTTATCATAAGAATCGTTGTCGTTATAGAGTAGATTTTTCAAACACAGAAACCGGATCCAATTGATATAAAGATGACGTATATGAATGCGTCAATATTGTTGTACTCGATTTCAATCACATAATCGTAATTCCGATTTCTTGTCATAATTTTGCATTCAAAACTTTCGATAAAAAATATTTTTTGTTAATAATTTTTACGAAGCCAACTTCTTTTCCTGAAAATTCTCTTGCAACATTTGTCCAGATTTAGATTAGGCGAATTTACTTGCGGCAATTTTTATCGTTCCCTTTTGAAATTGCTTCATGCGTCTATGTCCCAATTTATATTAGTCCCAATTTAGATTAGGCGAGTTTACTTGCGGCAAGTCTTTGTTTGTAGGAGAGAGGGGCAAGGGGTATAGAAATGAAAAAAAAAATATTTTTGAAATCGAATTGCCTTGTATAGACGAATGAAGCAAGTTCAAAAGAGAACGATAAAAATTGCCACAAGTAAACTCGCCTAATATAAATCAGGACTATACAAGCAATTTTCAAAACTACTTTTTTTTTATATTTTGTGCATGTTTTTTATGTTTGAAAATGTTCTGGATTGGTTTCAAATTACTGACAAAAAATACACAAAACGAATTGCCAGAAAATTGTCGGTACGAGCAATTTTTTTTAAATTTCTATTCCCCTTGCCCCTCTCTCCTGCAAACAAAAACTTGCCGAAAGTAAACTCGCCTAATCTAAATTGGGACTTTCTCTGGTATTCTCATAATAAACTTTGATTTCCAGCATTTATCCATATTCAGCATTACAAGCTACATTAGAAAATTTGCTACAATGAACAGTTGTCTCTCTGTGAAAAATGCCCCCTTATCAGCAGAAGGAAACCATACGTTTTTCTTATTTTGTCCAATCAATACGAATTGGCCTCCAATTCCTTTTCCGATGTGAAGATGTCTTCATTTTCTCAAATCAATGAAGATGTATGTAAGTTTTCCAGGCAGTTTTCTACGTAATCTTCGTAAGCTACAAAGACCAATAGCACCTTAATTTAATGAGTTTTAAATTCGGAACCATTGTGCGTATAATTCATGTCATCAACTATACGCATCATATTACAATATTAGATCAAATTTATTAGTTAGTTATATTTGAAATAATAAAAAAAATAATAATTTCTAGACTAAATTCTAGTCCACATACATACACACATTGCGGTTGTCTTAATAAAGTTACATATCATATCATCAATATAATCAAATTTCAAAATTTGGGATTACAACCGTCATTAAAATTAAGAGGCTACGATTCTCCAGACAGTTAATGTTGTGGAATAAAACAAATAGAGTTTACCGTAGTCGATGCATATTACATTATTCTATATGTCTTTTTAAAATTCCAGCCAATTTTTGCAAATAATTAATTCTTGAACCATTGTACGTATAACTTATGTCATCACTCATACGCACCCAATACATTACAGGAGAAACATTACTTCAGGGTCAATTATTTAACATTTTATTTATAATTTTAACTATTTTCAAGAATTTGCTTCTTTATTCTTAAAATAGTCATATGCCCTTTGCACAATTATATCTTTCTTATGTTATTCTGCAGAATTAATTAAATTTCTGCCACATATATATGTGTATCTACCGCAATGTTCATTTCTACTACTTAATTACAACAATGATAGTCTCTTTGTATATTTCATTTTATTTATACGCTTTACAATGTCTATTTGCTCTCTTTGTAAATACAAATGTGATTTTATGATTTCATTATTGTACCACAAAAAAAAGGAAAGAATACAACAAGTAATGAAACAATTTTTTCTCCATTACTTTGCTAAAGAGATGCTTAAGAGCATGCACATAAATGTATGTATACAATTACTTGTTTGCATCATACATACGTTAAGTAATGCATATTCATTTATTCGATATATATACATGTGTATACCATTTTCTGTGGATACCCGGATTGCAATAAGTATCAAAATATGTATACTGAACTGAAGTGCGTGCATTTATTTAAATGAAATTAATTTTGTTCGGGGTTATTTTTTTACGATTGGATTCCTATTAATGATGATGTTTATCGCAAAGAGAAATCGATAAGGCTGTTGTTTTTTTATGTTTATACCGAACAAATGTTTATCACCTCATTTAATATATATTATATGTATTCAGACACACATGCATCTTATCTCTTTTCCGATGTCAATTATCAGTTTGAAAAAAAGTTTAACCATAAATGGTTATCATAAATGTCATATCTTAAAGAAAACTCATTAACACAAAATGTGTATAAATGTGTCATGTGCAAGTATGTCGCATATTAATCGAAATTGCGATAAAGTAAATGTGAACATTGTAAAGTAAAAGAAAAAAACTGTTATTATAAGTTCATTAAAGTGTGTTATTTTTTAAAGAAAACAAACTTTTAAACTGTGAAGTAATTGCATAAAATGAAGTTGGTATATTGGTGCGTATGACTAATGACAACATGTATACGCACCATGACTCTGAATATTGCCATAATATTTAAATTTGTCTATATACACTTAATTAAATATATACACGGAGCAGTATAGTCCATATGATACCCTACACAACTTCCACGAAAGTCTATTTGAACCATCTTGATCAACTAGAGGTCAACAAATATTACTAATATTAAGTAAGCCCTTCCCTTCACAGGGCACACTTTATCCCAAAATTATTATCTGATAATCACCGAAAATTATAGGTGTTGTCCTAGACCATAACTGGAACCTCATGGATTATATCGAAGCGATCAGCACTAAATAATATCTGAATATATAAGCACCTGTTAATATTTAAGTGTAACTCCCACATTCGAGTGCATACGACAATATAATTGGTATCAATTTAAAGGCCAACCACTCCTCTTGGATATACTATCAACTTTTCGGGTCTATCTCCTTCAGTGCTAAATATATACGTTATAGAATACAATTTTTTTCATTTTTCACACAAAAGTCAGGGTCCATTTGACCCGCTAAATATTAACCGATATTTATTAAAACAGGCACGCTTATGCTTTGACACGATCCCCTTCTCACGATGTTTGGGACATAATTGCAACCTGTGGAGCGACCAGAAAAACCGACAGAAATTAAGTATTTGGTCCATTTCATCCCCTAAATATTAACCGATCCAAAAACAATATGGGTCTTCATTGGCCAGAACCGGTCCTACATGCAAAATTTCTGGAAGATTGGTGCATAACTGTGGCCTGTATCGTGTTTACAAATTAGAATGGACAGACGGACGGACACACATGTCTAAATCGACTCAGCTAGTCGAGATATAACGATCGGTATACTTAAATGTGAGTCTAGGACCAATATTTCGGGCGTTACAAACTCTTGGGGCTGCACAAAGCTATAATACCCTTACAACATAGTTATGTAGGGTATAAATATGTCATATTAATAATATAAACCTATTTAATATTTTAGCGTATGATTACCGGCAATACTAATACACACCATGGTCCTCGAATACACATAATTGGTAATCAATTGCCCAGATATAACGTTACCATAATTTTTTAGTAAAGATGACGATATCTTACCTAAAAAGAAAACAAGAAAAAAATGTTTCGTTAATAATTATAAAAAATATTGAATATTTTTTAATATCAACAAAAAAGAAATTCTATATGCGTCACACCTAAGTTTTGGTAGAATAAGAGGGATCCTCTGGCTCAAAAAATATTTTTCAACCAAATATAGTAGATCTTAAAAAAGGTCAAATAGATTTGAACACATTTTTTTTCAATTACTTTTTATATTTTTTGCAACTTCACTTTAAAAAAAAAAATACAATGCGTATGATCATCGTTGTCAATCATACGCACATTAGTCTCTATACATTAGTCCGTTTTCTGTAATAATTGGAAAAACGCATAATAAATTTTTAAAAACTAATTTCTCAATGATCCACTGAAGCGTCAATTCTTACAAAAAAAAATATTTTTCAAAGATCTAACATGGCGTAGATTTAAAAAAAAACAGTAAGGAAAGCAGAAAAGTCGGACGGGGCCGACTATATGATACCCTTCACCACCATGTCATTCGTTTGTTACAAGGGGACAAAAGTATGTAAATCGACTTCAAAATCCGTTGGGCTATGTCTGTACTTCTAGAAAACGCAACTACGTTATTCTATGCTCAATTTTGTACGTTGTGCAAAATTTTATGTCAATCTGACAAACATTAGGAGTTTGATGCACAATTTACTTAAAATCAAACGAAAATATATATGGAAGCCATATCCAAATATGAACCGATTTCAACGGAACTTGTCACAGGTTATGTTATACTAATTTCAGTGCGTTTTGTTCCTATTAGCCATATATTGGTCCTTGGTGCGCCAGTTACTTAAAATCAATCTATAATATAAGGGAGCTATATCAAAATCGCAACCGATTTTCACGAAACTTGGAACACATCATTCTGGATTAAATTCAGTACGCTATGCAACGTAAGAACTTTGGTACATTATTTAGATTAAATCGGACGAAAATATATACATCTAGATCTGAACCGATTTTCACGAAACTCAGCACACATCATTCCAACACCACTTCAGTACGCTATGCCAAATTTCGTGCAAATGGGGCAAAACAAATATCAATAGGTCATCCGTTGGGTTATGTCTGTACTACTAGAAAACGCAACTACGTTATTCTTTGCTCAATTGTTTGATGCACCATTCACATGAAATCGGAAGAAACTATATATGGGAGCTAAATCTAAATTTGGCCGATTTTCACGAAACATAGCAGACATCACTCTACGCTCAATTCAGTTCGTTATGCCAAATTTCGCGCAAATCGAAAGATATATTGGGACTTTGGTGCATCATATACATTACATCGGACGAAATTATATATGGAAGCTATATCTAAATCTGGACCGATTTTCACGAAAGTTGGCAGACATCAATCTAGGCTCAGTTCAGTACGTAATGCAAAATTTCGTGCAAATCGAAAGATATAAATAGACTTTGGTGCACCAATTACATGAAATCGGACGAAACTATATATATGAGCTATATCTAAATCCTGACCGATTTCCATGAAACTTGGCAGACATCACTCTAGGCTCAATTTAGTACGTTATGCCAAAATTCGTGAATATCGAAGTATATATAGGGACTTTGGTGCACCATTTACATGAAATCGGACGAAAATATATATGAGAGCTATATCTAAATCAATGGGGTTCGTCCTTGGGCCAAACAAATGAGCTGTGCCAAATTTCATCTAAATCGGATTATAAATGCGACCTGTACTTTGTTTACAATTTAACACCAACTGACGGACGGACGGACGTGCATGCATAAATCGACTCAGAATGTAATTCTATGCATATTTAATTATTTTTCAAACATCTAACAAGGCGTGAATTTTAAAATTTCTTTTCAAATAACTAACAAGCCGTGGATTTTTTAAAAATTATTTTTCAAACATCTAATTTGACCTTTTAGGGGTCAAAGATCTTACAAGGCGTGGATTTTTTAAAAATTATTTTTGAAAAATCTTACAAAGGCGTGGATTTTTTAAAAATTATTTTTCAAAGATCTTACAAGGCGTGGATTTTTTAAAAATTATTTTTCAAAGATCTTACAAGGCGTGGATGTTTTAAAAATTATTTTTCAAAGATCTTACAAGGCGTGGATTTTTTAAAAATTATTTTTCAATAAAATACCAGCGGTGCGTATAACTAATATTAATTTAAAGGCGTATACTCAACATTATCTTTTGTACAAGTTACACAATACGTATACGCAGCATATTGCTATTGTATGTAGTAAACAAAACCTCGAAAGTAATGACTTACTTTAAGCATCTTAAAATATACTTTCTTTTCTATCTATTAAATTTTTTTATATTTTTATTATATTTTTCCCACTTTCCATTCATTTCAATTAATTCAAATTGTTCGATTTTCATTTCCATTGCTTTGTTTATTTTCTCGGCTTTAACAAAACCATTAATATATTTGTTTTCCTCATGTTCTTGTTCTTGTTCTTGTTTTTTTTTTTTTTTTTTTTTTTTTTAATGCGATTTGTAATTCTTTTGAGCATTTAATAGTCTGTCATTATTTAATCGTAACTACAACTACTACACGAAGTGTGTGTGTTTTTTTTTTTATGACAACTGAATTGGGTCAAAACTTTTTATTCAAAAAGAAAAAAAATTGGAGAACAGTGAGTGCAGTTGAAGCAACAGAATAGGAGAAGAGCGAAGAGGATTAAATAAATGCCTGAAATAATATAAATGAGGAATTGTCAATGAAAACTCGCAATGAGAAGAAAAAATGCCCCCAGGAAACAGCACACAGACTCACTCACACACACACACACCAACACACAAATAGTTTAATCAAGATTTTTATCGTCCGGCTAAATACTAAAGTATTCATTAATACTTATCATTCGAAGAGATGTACTCATCATCATCAACAACAACAACAAGAACATGAAGAAGGCTACAACAACGGCAAAGAGGTGAACCCCTGCTTGTCAATAACATCAAGGCAACTATATAAAATTATCTCTGAGCCTCTTCTTGAACACGAACATAATTTCTTAGTGGTAAAAGTGGCAAGCCAGTGGCAGGAAATGAAAAAAAACTCGGAACGGAATATAGCTATGGGAAGTAAACAGATGCTAACGGAAGAAAGTTTGTTAACCAATAGATAACCAACACTTAACCCCTTTCAGTCGATGGAAAGAAGAAGAAGATGAACACAACAATCGATAAAGAAAATGATGAGGATACAGTTTGGTCGGTTGGTTGGTGGCTGGATTGATTCAATCTCTCATTGGCCATCTATAGTATAATAAATTTTCCAATTTTTCCCTCTCTGTCTCTCTGAATCCTCTTTAAATAAGAAGAGGAAAAATATATAAATTGCCTCAATATTGGAATATTGTTTCCAACAATTATTATAATGGTCGGAAAGCAAACATAGCCAACTTCTTCTCCTTTCCCCCATCTTCCCCTTTTATTGTCTTCTCCTCTAAACTAAATGGTTTATTATCAAACTCTTAAGGATTCAAGAGAAATACAAACACCGGATATCATCATCGATACAACAGGAACAACATAAGTATCATCACATATTGTTACCATGCTCCAATGAGCAGACACACACATATGTACCTACACACATATATCTCAAGCTCATGTTACACCCCAAATGGTCGAACTAAGCCTTAGCATCAAATCTCTATATCGGATTTGTATGCCATTGCTGGTGATAGAATTTTTGCCTGATCTCCATCACTATCAATTCCTCCTGCAATTAAGGGGAGTAGAACACCGGGGGAAAATGTATGTATGTATTGGTATTGAGTATTGTTTGTTTAAGACAGTACACAATGTAAAAGGAAAATGCTATTTTTCTTTCCTCGTGTTTGTTTCAATTTTAAGTTTCTTTTTTTTTGGTACAAAAGTCATTATTTCAACATGACCTGACAGTTGTTCTCCGAGTAAACTCTCAATGTGTGGCGTAAAGATGCCAGAACACTGTGTGTATACCCAGTGACAGCTGTTAAGAAACGAAGAAAATGATATTACTTTTGAGAAAACAAAGAAGTGGGTTAAGTATCGAAAAGTGGCAATGTTTCTCTTTTGAAATGTCCTTAAAGGACTCTTTGAATTTGAACTATGATAATCGATGTAGATTGAATTAAAATTTTTATGGACCGCCGGGGACCCTTGATTGATCAAAATAAATTCAATGTCTATTTTAGACTGTCAAATTTGCATAGAGATCCAATATAACAGTACCCGCCTAATATGCCTAATATTCTCAATATGGGTTCAATTTCTAGGGTAACCTCAACAAAAAAATTTCTAGGGTAACCACCAGTAAAAATTTCGTTATTTTGGGACAGGCCATGTTCTTCAACCAAACTGATTTTGAGTTCTTTGAGGATGTGAACCGATTTCAACTGAACCGATCTCAACAAAACTTTGTAGACATCAAACTCGCTGTGCAAAATTTTCCAAATTGGGAATACTGGAGTTCTTAAAAAATCAAAATTTTACCTAAAAATATTATTTCAATCCTCAGATATATCCCGATTTTTTTGAAAACTATTTTTCCAAAATCTCTCACAGCCCTGATTTTTGAATAAATATTTTGTTAAGCACCTAAATATTTCCCATTCAATCTCATTGACATTTTCATGGTGTTTGTCCCCAACTTCTCCATTTTTTCGTTGTTTTTAAGGATTTAGGTCCGAATTGTGTGTAATTTTGAATTCCGTATTCCAGATATTTATATAGATGCATTTTTTACATGGCTCAAATACAAATCCGATTTTAATGAAGTTTCTAGCTCAGTTTTCCAATTTGATTTTTAAAAAATATTTTTTCATAGCAACAAATGGGACATTTTTAAAATTATTTTTTCAAGAACCAAAAAATCATGTAGCTCATCTTGAAAGAGAAATTAATAAAAAACATTTACATGACTGATCCTTCGCCCTAAAAAGGTATAAAAACAAAACTCAAAAATTCAGCTTGAGCACGGCTGGGATTTGAACACTGGTTCCCATGGTATCTGTTGATGTCCGGTGCCTTAGCGTTCAAAGCCACCTCCTTATCTTCATAAGGTTGCACAATATGTAGTTGCATACCATTGAAGAACAATATTGTAGTCTGTATGGGAAAATAAGTCCGTCACTACAAGAAAAATCTGTTCTGGTTGTGATGGCAAATGTCCGAACCTTTGACACGGTTGAATTTAATTCATAGATGCAATTTCGCAACAATAGTGGACATAAATACAACTTATCAAGTAAAGACATTTGTAAGCCACATTGCCCAATATGCCTGATGAGCCGCTTAACCAACGGCGAAACGCGTCGCATAGTGGTGGGAATGTAGTGTCTCTCTGGCTTTCCTATATTATAAAAATATTATTTCAAAAACCAGATATGCCATGAATTTTTAAGAAACTATTCAGAATCTACCACAGCCGAGATTGAAAAAAAATTCTGCCACCGTATATGTTCATGTTTTTACATGACTGTCATTAAGATGTCCTGCTTAATTATCTGTGAGGCGAAATTCCTACCCAATTTCCCAACGTAAATATCTTGACAGTGTTTTGATTTTTAAAAAATATATTTTTACAAAGAACCAAATAAATTGAGGGACTCCAAAAAAATCAATATTTTTAAAAAAATATATTATTTAACAAAAAACAGCAATGGTCTGAATTTTTTAGAATCTACCACAGCCGTGATTTAAAAAAAAATATTTCCTAGCACCTTGTCATCTCCCCTTTCCAATTCAAACTCATTGCCATTTTCACGGGTTAGTCACCACAATTTCTCCACTTTTTCCATTTTTATTTTACATTTCCCTATCCCAGCGGAAGTATTTCATCCTGCCATTAAACAATTTCCTCATTTTCAAGCACAAAAAAAGCATCTTTCAAATGAAACAATTTATCTTGGCAGAGATGTGTTTCCTTTGCAAATGTCTTAGCAATGGACCAAGACGCTCTCAAAAGGTATAGACCCGGCAGGCAGGCAGACTGGCAACACTATCAGACATTTCTTACATTTCATTTCATTTTGATAAAGAAAATGAAAATAAAACTGGAAAAAAACCTTTATGCCACTCTACTTTTTTAGATTTTACACTCTCAAGGGAGGGTTGAGCTATTGTGGCGTGAAATGAGAAAGAAAAGTCATCAGTGTTGGGCTGTTGTTGTTTTTGCTGCTTTTTATTCAAGCAAGAAAAAAGGTGGCTTTTGAAAAAAAAAATCAAACTAAAGCGACAACAACATCCAGGCGTAAAATGAAAAACAACAACATAATATCTAGCACAAAAGCAAGTACAACAAAAAAAAAATTACAGTAACATCACCATCATCATCATCATCAACACCATCAGGCAGTCATATCGTAGAAAATAGGACAAAACGGAGTAAAATCGAAAACTCTAAGTAGCAACAGCAGCACCAGGGGAACCCCCACCAAAACGACAAGTAAAAGTTTCTTAACTAAATGTGAACATTTCAAATGGATTCCAAAGAAATAGAAAATGTAACTTGGTAACAAATACAGAAAATATGTAAAAGAAATACAGAGCTAATGTTGCAACAGAGAATTGGACATTTTTGAAATTGACCACAATGATTTGAATATATTTTTGGGGTATTCCTACCACAGAGTTTATTACTAATTTATTCATAATAAATAAACATTTTTGTACTTTCTAATTATCTCTCTTTAGTAAAATGAAGATTATCAAAATTCCCTAAATGGCAAGGGATCGTTTCATAGTTTTGAAAGTCTAATTAGAAAATAGTAAATTCCATACAATATTGCGAAAATTTTCCTTACAAATTTCCTTTGAAGAAATTGTTTCCTTTATTTTTATATATAAAATGTAGAATAAAGTAAATATAATTATGAATCATACGCCACCTGCTCCAACCTTTCATGATAATGAAAGTTTCACTATTTTAATAGGTAGAATTGTTATCCTATAAATCTGACAAATTTAGAGGAATTGTAACAAAATTCTAAAGTCATTAATTTAATGAAAAACCAGTAAGGAAAGTAGTAAAGTCGGACTGGGCCGACTATATGATAACCTTCACCACTTTGGGTATATTCTACATATGTATCCTAAAATATGCAGAATATATCTGAACCGATGTCAGGGAAACTTGCCAGAGACTAATTTATATAACATCAGTACGTTGTGTCAATCGGCCTAGCTATGGATCTTTCATGAAGCTTAGCAACATCATTCTGGACTTAATTCAGTACCCTATACCAAAATTCGTGCAAATCGAATGATATATAGGGACTTTGGTGCACCAATTACATTTTCACGAAACTTTGCACACATTATTATAGACGCAATTCAGTACGCCAATCCACATTTCGTGCAAAACGAAAGATATATAGGGTCTTGGGTGCACCAATTACCTTAAATCGGATGAAAATATATATGGGAGCTATATCTAAATCTGAACCGATTTCCAGGAAACTTAACACACATCATTCTAGACATAATTCATTACGCTATGACAACTTTCGTGCAAATCGAAAGATATATAAGTACTTTGGTGCACCATTTACATAAAATCGGACGAAAATATATATTTGAGCTATATCTAAATCTGAACCGATTGTCACGAAACTTTGTACACATCATTCTAGTATCAAGTCATTCTAGTATCAAGTCATTCTAGTATCAATTTCGTGCAAATCGAAAGATATATATTGACTTTGGTGCACCATTTACCTTAAATAGGATGAAAATATATATAGGAGCTATATCTAAATCTGGTCCGATTTTCAGGAAACTTAACACACATCATTCTTAAGAAAAGATCCGGAATTCAAACATTAAAGACATGATCAGTTTGACAAGATAATATTTTATTAATACAAAGTCCGTTGCGTATGAGTATCATCGTCATGTATACGCACTCTATTTCTTTAGAATATCAAAGGATTGTGACTTCGCAGATACATAGTTTTAAGAGACTGGTTTTTACATTCATAAATGTTTACAAATTTTTGTTGATCTTCTACCGAATCTTCTTTTCGAAAAAATAAGCCGTTGATTTATTTAGGAAATTATTAAAAAAAAAATTAGAAATTAAAAATTTTGCAGTTTCGGTTTTATTATATAATTTTTAAATTAATTTCAGTTGGTTTTCCATTTTTTATATAAAAAATATTATTTGAATTCTTGAAACAACATAAAATATTGTCATAGACACATCACGATTTTCCGATCATTGAGGTATTATTTGTTGTAGAAATTATTTGACACGATTGACAATGTCAATTTGATAATTTGTATGACATGGCGTATGACATATATCAGCATGTATACGCTACAGGTTAAATCGGTCGCAGGATTTTTATTTATAATTTTTGAGAGATTTTTGAATAGATTTTAAGGAATTTCTCATATTTTGTACAAATATTCGTCAAGTATTTTAAGGATAGTATTGGAATTATGTTTCTTTTAATAACAAGAAGACAATTTTTTAATGAAATGCTGATAATCTGGAGCGTATGAGTATTGTCACTATGTATACGCAACATGGAACACTTTATAAACCCAAAGTGTCTTGAGTTGTAAAATGCTACCTTGAGGTATTATTTGTTGTAGAAATTAATTGGCAAGTTTGACAATGTTAATTTGAGAATTCCGAGCGTATGACATATATCGGCATGTATACGCTACAGGTTAAGTCGGTCGCAGGATATTTATTTATATTTTTTTGAGAGATTTTTAAATAGATTTAAAAGAATTTCTCATATTTTTTTTAAAAAAAAGTATTTTACTGATATCTGTTTCTTTTCCTATGTTTTAGAAATTTATTGACAAAGTAGTAATGAAATATTTATAATCTGGAGCGTATGGGTATTGCCACTATGTATACGCAACATAAACCAACTAGTAAAAGTGTCTTGAACTGCACAACGCCAGCTTGAGGTGTTAATTGTTAAGATTGACAATTGGAAAGATTGACAATGTCAATTTTTGAGAATTCCGAGCGTATGACATATATCAGCATGTATACGCTACATGTTATTTATATTTGTTATTTTTATTTAAAATTTTCGAATAGATTTTAAAGAATTTCTCATATTGTATTAAAATTATTCGTCAAACATTTTATCGATATCTCTCTTTACCCAGTTTTAGAAATTTATTCGAAATGTGGTAATTCTTTAATGTAATGTTGATAATCTGGAGCATATGGGTATTATCACCATGTATACGCAACATGAAACGATTGGAGAATTCCTATGGCATTTTTCAGCAGTTATACGCTACAGGTTTAATCGGTCGCAGGATATTTTTTTGTTTTTTGAAATTTTGAGGAATTTGTCATGTTTTATTAAAAATATTTGTCAAGTATTTTATCGATATATTTTTTCTTCTCCTAACTGGTAGAAGAGGTAATAATTCTTTAATGAAGAGCTGATAATCTGGAGCGTATGGGTATTGTCACCATGTATACGCGACATGGAACACTTAATAAACCAACTGGTAAAAGTGTCTTGAGTTGTCCAACTCAACGTTTAGAATTAAAGTATCCAACACGTGGTCCATTTCATCCCCCACTTATCATCTGATCACCACCAAAATGGGCAAGTGTCGTCGTTAAGCATAAACGCAACCTCGCGTAAAATCGATTCGCGCGACTTTTCGCCTTCTATTATGATAATGTTCCTACTAACCCAATCAATATACGTAGTCATTTGATATTATCTTAGTATAACTCCCACATCCGAGTATATACAACAATATATGTTATGTTCAAGTACTTTTTAATAGCAAATCTAGAAAAAGGGAAACATTTCAAAATTGCTCTCAAAGTACAAAATAATTTGAAAAGTTCGGGGACGCAAATCTGGTAAATATTCCAAAATTAGATGGCAATACTTCAAAATCAGCATAACAGTCAATCGGAAGTAGGCATTCCTGTTTACAATTTTTACTCGGCCAAATTTCTCGAGTAAATATTTTACAAAGAGAACGTCATTTTGCTTTGTGCTCTCTTAAATTTGATTCAATGTTTTACCAGTTTTGTGGGTTGAGGAACGGGTTTCGAGTAAAAAGTTGCAAAACATGTAAAATGAGTAGATTCTTTTAGGCTCTGGAACGGAACTATAATCGGTATCAATTTAAATGTCAACTAATTTTTGGTCCCTTGGTCCCTTGTCCTTCAGGTATAAATATATACACCATAAAATAGGAATTCTGTAATTTTTCACACAAAATTCTGGGTCTATTTGACCCGTTAAATTTTGACCGATCTTCATCAAAACAGTCATGCTTATTCCATAGTCCGACTCCGTTAACTATGTAGAATTTCATGATTTTCGGGTATAATTGTGGCCTCTAGAGCGACCAGAATAACAGACAAAAATAAAGTTTTTGGTCCATTTTTATCGGTTTTATCATTTTGGCCAGAACCCGCCCTACATGCAAAATTTCTATTTGGTACATAACTATGGTCTGTACCTTATTTACTATTATAAGGAGTCTATGGTCAATATTTCTTGGGGCCACACAAAGCTATAATACCCTCACAACATTGTTGAGTATATTTGAAACACGGACTGACAGATATGGCTTGATGAATTTTATTCTGAAGTCTCAGGTATGGTAGAATGAAAGAACTATCGGCTGTTTTTTCAGGTCACATCGATCCTCATGTTTCATGTAGAAATGAAAGGACTAGCGGCTCTTGTTTCAGGTCACACAGATTTTTTTAAAAATTTTTCCAAGAAAATTAACAAATCTAACATCTTTATTTTTCTTATCTATTCAAAAAAATTAATCTCTAAATGTAATTACACAAAACTTTCAGTTGACCCTACCTAGTTTTATATCTCCATTTTATCTTTCATTCTTTTTCATTCTCTTATCTCCCAACAACAAATAAAAGCCGATTTCTACTTTTCTTGCCTTTGGCATGTTACTTTTGCTCGTATTTGGGCGTTAGTGTGAATGGGTGTGTGTGTGTGAATATAGTTTAAACGCCATTTCCTGTACCTTAGGTTAAATATTTTCCGTTGCCTTTTTCTTGCTTCGTTCCCTACATCTACCTCACTTCTTCTACTTCGTCGCCTTTGCATTTCTTATGATATTGTCATGGCACTTATGTCTACATTGTCGAACAATGTAACATTTTTCTTCGAGTCCTCATTTTTATCGTTTTCCCCATTTTTCTGTGTCGAGAAGAAAATACTTTAGATTTTCTTAGCATTTCGCCTTCGTCTTCTCCGATTTCTTCTTCTACTTCATTTGTTACAACGACGTACCATTACTGCAAAGTGTGTGTGTGTTGTTTTCTGTCTTTTCTGGAATACGTTGAAGCAGAGTAAGCATGTTTGTTGTTGTCGTTGTTGTTGTACCGGTTATTGTTTTGTTGTTGTTCTTATAATGTGTTTCTTTGTAGCGTCTATTGTATACATACAAATATTTCCTTTGCAGCACTTCCGCCAGAATCGTTCAAAAAAAGGTGCCAGAAGTTAAAGTTGAAGAAACATTCGGGTGTTACGACATAGTTTGCTGAGAAGCAGTGGATGGGGAAGCTCAGCAAAATGGGAGCAAATAGTGGTTTGATAACTCAAAATACTAACAACATAAATGGCGAAATAATATAGTTGAAATTCAGAAATCATCAGTTTCTGCCTATCATAAATTCCCACAAAAACTGATAGATAATAGAAAAGATATATTTAATATTTCAACCACACTGTTATATATTTAAATAAAGTTATGTGGGATCATTTGGGAATATTGAGAGTTCAATAATATCATCTATAATCCGCCAACTCAGGCAAAAGCGTTTGAGAATCAGAAGCGTATAAGTAATGTCATAATGTATACGCAACAGTTTCCACATTAATAAATGTTTACAGAATTTGTTTGGCATTCTTATTGTTTGTCAAGTTTCTTGTTGTTTGTCTACACTTTAGTTGCTATCTGTGTCAGAATCCATCCTGCAGCGAATTAAAACGTATTTACTGAACAATATTTGGATTCATTAAAAATAATCATAATAATATATGTGTTTTTTCTATTGAAACATGCAGAAAAACTGTCATCTCTAAAAATAGATTGAATATAATTTCCGCCCTCTAAACCATAAACCACTGTACACTTCCAAAAATTTGCACACACACAATAATTGTTAACTTTTTCCTTAACACCATACTCTCAAAGATTACATTTCCCATGCATTATCGTGTTCCGATGTGTATATGTTAAAGGTATATTTGCCGATCTATGGCTTCATTCTTTAGGATCCTCTTAATATACCCACCCAATCGTTCTATGTAGTCCTGTCTCTCTGCACAGTGAATGTCGTCCATGATCTTTGGATGCCATCTCCTGAGAACGGATTTTTTGTAAGACCTTTCACTTTGCTTGAGATACATCCCAGAATATCAAATATTTAGGAGATTGACTGGAATATAGGGTTTCTTCAAATGTAAATTTAACAAACCGATTGACTTTCTTTTAAATATAAATCCTCATAAGGATCCGTTGAGAAGAGAACCCATTAAAAACCCCTGATCACCATTGGTTTTTGAAAAAAGTGTTTAAAAATAAAATGGGGTTATAGCAAAAATAATTTACAAAAAAAAGTTTTTGTTGTTGTCTTGTTGTTGTTTTTGTAAATAAAGAAAATTCCTTATTTTTGATGGCGGGCATGATAGCTCCTCACTGGAACATCGGAATCCGAAAATTACAACGGTGTTAGAAAGAGTACATGTCTGGCTCTCGTATGAACTAGGATTATTGACTTCGCTCTAAAATTAACAAAATGGCGGACCTTTAAAAAAATATTTTTGGAAAATCGCCGATTTTTTACCAAAAACCAAGTTAAAAAATAAGGAAGATCTTCACCGATTGGCTTTATCCTAGTTCATACGAGAGCTATACACTCCCAGAGAAACGTTGCAAAATTTGGAACCGATTGGATTATTAGTTTTTGAGTTATCGTGCCCGCCATTCGCAAAAAAATGTTTAGAGAAAAACGCGTTTAAAGTTTGAGAAGCCCTTTAGCCGTCACTTGATGCTGACACAATAAATCGGATATATCTTCAAGAGTTCTTGAGATTTTCACTTGAAATTTTGTAGAGACATTCTTTAATCAGTGTAGATTCGAATTAAATCAACAAAAATTTTGACCCCGAGAATGGGGGGGTCCCCTTAAATATAATTTCCGCCCTCTAAATCATAAACCACAGTACACTTCCAAAAATTTGCACACACACAGTAATTTTTATCTTTTTCCTTAACACCAAACATTACATTTCCCATGCATTAACGTGAACATGAGTGTTCCGATGTGTATATGTTAAAGGTATATTTGCCAATCTATGGCTTCATTGATTACGATCCTCTTAATATACCCACCCAACCGTTCTTTGTAGTCCTGTCTCTCTGCACAGTGAATGTCGTCCATGATCTTTGGAAAGAATACGAATTGTTGGTTATGAGAATGCGATATCTTGAGAACGGATTTTTTGTAAGACCTTTCTCTCTGCTTGAGTTACATCCCAGAATATTCAATATTTAGGAGATTGATTGGAAGATAGGGTTTCTTCAAATGTAAATTAAAACAAACCGATTGACTTTCTTTTAAATATAAATCCTCATAAGGATCCGTTGGATTAAAAAGAGAACCCATTAAAAACCCCTGATCACGTGGTTCCTTAAAAATAATTTAAAAATAAATCGCTTTCGTTGGTCGTTAGAAAATATATTTAAAAAAGTCTTCGCTTCTATTGGTTTTTGAAAAAAAGTGTTTAAAAATAAAATGGGGTTATAGCAGTTAAGAAAATTTTTCAACCAGTAAGGAAAGTAGTAAAGTCGGACGGGCCCGACTATATGATACCCTTCACCACTATGGGTATATTAAACAGGACTATTAACATGAAATTGGATGAAATAAAACATGTGATATATATCTAAATGTGAATCTACCTAGATCTACGTAATTCTATGTCCTGATTAATATTAGGCGAGTTTACTTGCGGCAATTTTTATCGTTCTCTTTTGAACTTGCTCCATGCGTCTATACAAGGCAATTCGGTTTCCAAAATATTTTTTTATTTGTTGTTTTTTCACATTTAAATATATATAAAATGTCAACATCATTCTGGACTAAATTCAGTACGCTATGCCAAATTTCGTGCATATCGAAAGATATATGTAGACTTTGGTGCACCATTTACATTAAATCGGACGAAAATATATATGGGAGCTATATCTAAATCTGGACCGATTTTCTCGAAAATTGGCAGACATCACAGTAGGCTTAATTCAGTACTTTATGCCAAATTTCGTGCAAATCGAAAGATATATAGGGACTTTGGTGCACCATTTACATGAAATTGGACGAGACTATACATGGGAGCTATATCTAAATCAGGAACGATTTTTACGAATCAAGGCAGACATCCCTCTAGGCTCAATTGAGTACGTTATGCCAAATTTCGTGCAAATCGAAAGGTATATAGCGACTTTGGTGCACCATTTACATGAAATCAAACGAAACTATATATGGGAGCTATATAGAAATCTGGACCGATTTTCTCGAAACTTGGCAGACATCATTCCAGACCTAACTGATTAGGTTGTACCAAATTTCGTGCAAATCGAGAGATATATAGGGACTTTGGTGCACCGTTAACATTCTAGGCTCAATTCAGAACGTTATGCCAAATTTCATGCAAATCGAAGGATATATAGGGACTTTGGTGTACCATTTACATAAAATCGCACGAAACTATATATGGGAGCTATATCTAAATGATGACCGATTTTCACGAAACTTGGCAGACATCATTCTAGACCTAACTGATTAGGTTGTACCAAATTTCGTGCAAATCGAGAGATATATAGGGACTTTGGTGCACTGTTTACATTAAATCTGTTAAATATATATGGGAGTTATATCTACATCTGAACTGATTCTTCCCAATTTCAATAGGGTTCGTCCTTGGGCCGAATAAGTGACCTATGCCAAATTTCATCCAATTAGGATCATAAATGCGATCTGTACTTTGTTTACAATTTAACATGGACAGACAGACGGACGGACATGCATAAATCAACTTAGAAAGTGATTCTATGCATATTCTCAAAAGGAACCATGTGTCTATCTCGTTTCCTTTTGTCTGTTACAAACATATGCACAAAGACATAATACCCTGTTCCACAGTGTGGCGAAGGGTATAAAAATGTTCGCCATAAAGTTTTACTATTAGTCGCAGAATAGACCAAAACTCGAAAATCAGTCTAAACGTCAAGAATCTTAAAAATATGAAAACTCATTTCAGGATTGAAATCGATCTCATTCCAAGTTTGTAGCATGTAGCATTTTTTCCCACAAGATGTCGTTTCAGAAGGATGATATAAGGGACAATTGAAAAAATTGATTTTTTTGTCCCAAATTGAAGTCTGAATATTCCGTATATATATTACATCTACCGATTCTCTTTTTCAATGAAAATATGATCGGTTTCAAACATAAAATGAGTTTTCGTTTTTTTTTTTAATTTTTGACGTTATATATTCCGGATATATATTATATATACCGATTTCTTTTGTTCTTTGTATTATACTAAAACTTCACTTAGTGTATTTTTATCCTTTTTGCCATCCTTCTAAAACGACATCTAGTGGGAAAAATTTATACAAACTCGGAATAAGATCGGTTTAACCCTAAAATGAGTTTTCATATTTTGAAGATTTTTGACGTTATATATTCCGTATATATATTGTATATAACGATTTCTCTTGTCATTGACTTACACTAAATTCTGATGGAGAATATTTTTGTCCTTTACCATCCTTCTACACGACTTCTAGTGAGGAAAATTGCTACAAACTCGGAATGAGATCGGTTTTAATCCTACAATCGGGTTTTTTTTATATTTTTAAGATATTTGACGTTTAGGCTGATTTTCGTGGTTTGGTCTATTATGATTCTTATAGTAAAACTTTATGGCGAACATTATTGTAGAATATTCTGATATGATATAACCCACATTAAATGAGTTTTTAATCATATCTGGAAAAGGGAACCCAAATCAAACTTTCAGAGAGTCGATTGAGGGTTAACGTATTAGACATAAATATTCCTGACATTTATATCAGTAATATTGCCAAAGACATCATATAACTAAAATGTGAGGATTTCGAGAAATCCTAATCCTATTTTCAAATATCTTGGAAAAGGCTAATATTTTCTCTACTTCGCACTTGTAAGAAAACTATGATTTTTAGAAACAATTTTCTGGGGAGAAATTTGTTATGTATTGCGCACATGGTATTCGAAAATAGAGAAGTTTTGTGTGTTTTATATTCTCCAACTTTTGCTGTTTTATTTAAAAAAATTCAAACTAGTTCACATTCTATCTACTGGGTTATATATCTCCACTCCCAAACAAATGGCATTCATTTGTATTCTTTTTTGGTGTTTTGTTGTTTTTCTTTTTTCCCTTCATTTGGTTCGCATTCTAGATTTTAGATGTCCATTCGGTTCATTTGTTTCATTGTCTGAGTCATCATCATCACCACCAATATGGGGGGTTAGGGGTTGTTTTATTTTAATATAAGGTTGAGAGTCAAGAGAAAATGAAAAATACTGCAATAGTTATATATATATATATATATATATATGTGTGTATTTTATAGACTATCTCCCTAGAAGTATTTGTCACAAATCCACAGAGTTGCCATTATGTTTTCACATTCAAAACCCATAGATATTCGCTTCCTCTTCCAAAACTTTTCCAATAAATCACCCAAAACCAATTTGTCATTAATAATAGTGTTGTTGTTCTCCTTCTGCTACTTCATCGAATCGATTTTCGGCGAATGAATATAAATTGATTATTCAAGCATGCATAAGTAATTAATTAATTTCTTTCAAAAAGCAGGCAAGCAGGCACTCCTAATATATTCAGGATACCACCCGAAATGGGAGCCATGAATTTGGAATGGGCCAACAAAAACTACTTTTGGCCTCATATTTTCTTAACGGTCTCTTATTATTATTATTGTTACAATTTTCTTTGATTGCTTTCATTTTGGCCAGACATTTGGGAATTTTCCATCAAGTTATGATCATTTCCAAAACAAAAGTGTCATGTTAATAAGAAATTTACAGTTCAGAAGTTTTTCGCAAAATAAATTAACAGAAATATTAAGTGTTTTCACCCCTCCCCAGTGATTTGAATTTGAATTGTTCAATTGAAAGTTTTTTGGTTTTTTTTTCGTGAACATTTTGAAAAATGGAAAAATGTTTGCCCATTCCATATTCCATATAAATTTCGAGACTATCGACAAATAAGCAATTTCAATTTTTGACATTTATTAATTGATGCCAGCGCAAAAAGAAAAGTTTTGCCAAATATTTCATTTCTATTTTCTCGGGTGATGAAAAAAAATATTTGCTATATTTTGGAAGGACTCAATGTGGGAGAAATTTAAATGTACTCGTACATAGAATGCTATGACAAGGCATTGTCGTAAACGCCAGGATAGTTAAGGGGCTAGGAAAGAAAAATTTTAATTTCCGTCAAATGGGAAGATACTGACAATAGGGCGCTTTGCTTATATGGGGGTTATGTCTACACATGGACATAATTAAATATGATACAAAGGCTAAAAATAGAAAACATCGATATTTTGTGGTGAGGGGTGGGTGGCCTGAAAAGGCGTGGCAATATTTTCCATTTACAAGACAATTAAAGACAAGACAAAATTCGGATAAGGATTTCTCGAAATCCTTGGATTTTTGGTATATGTCATCTTTGGCAATTTTACTGATATAAATGTGAGGAATATTTTTGTCTAATACATTAACCCTAAGTCGACTCTCTGAAGAAGTCATTTTTATGAATGATTGAAAACTCATAAACGTCAAAAATCTTATAAATATGTGAACTCATTTTAGAGTTAAAACTGAGTTTGTATCAATTTTTCCCACTATATGTTGTTTCAAAAGGATGGTATAAAGAACAAAAATATTCTCCATAAAATGTTAGTCACTGAACAAGAGAAATCGGTATATGGGCAATATTGCCAATTTTTTAATATTCCATTTTCAAAAATCGGCTTTTTTGTTTTTGTGGTACATCAATGATTTTTGGTACACATATAGAGAAAAATGTTTTGATTCCGAAACCGTTCGCGATCAAATTTTTGGTTGATGCGCGCAAAAGTTTTCGCGGTTTTAATTTTGGGCATAAAAATCTTAAAATGACGCCGTTTATTATATTGACCAAAAACGTTGATATATATCTTCCTCCGTAAAATAAGTTGCACATCTTCGCGAAATATGAGAAAAATAATAAAAATATAGGAGATTACGTTAATATTTTCATTATATTAATGACACGTATCATCCTAAAAATTAATTTAAAAATATCTACATAATCTAAATACCACGATGAATCAAATGATATCAAAATCACACAAGCCGTGTAGAGGTTTGTAAATCACAGTGAAAACAAAACGAGATATTGAGGGAAAATATTTGTTTTTGGTTCCCAAAAACTCGTAAAACGCGAATAATTTCCGAAAACTCCATATGCCATTAACGCGCATCCGATTTCGGTGTGTTCCATTAAGAACCATGGATGTGCCAGCTCACACTATTTTTGAGATAAATTGGGTACATCTCTCTTTCGGCTGAAGTTTTTAAAGTTCACTTTTCGAAAAAGATCAAAATCCGTATATTTATTGAAGCGGAAATGATCCACAGAAAACGCAAATAAATCCGCCATATTTTCAAAAAAATTTTTTGCCAAATTTCGTGTTTTTTGAAGGCCAGTTCCCGCCGTTTTAGTAGATGGATTTTGACGAAGAAGATTTTATATCATCCGAAACGTAAAAAACCTTACTGATCGCGGGTACCCATATCATTCAGTTGACAGATCTAAAAATTTTGCCCGAAAATTAGGTTTTTTAGAAATTTGATCGCCCAAAATTCGCACCTTCGGATGAGTATTACTCTGAAGCTGTGCATACTACATACACAAAATACATATCAAATTACGCAGATTCGCGACTACAATAATCTTATAATCGATTTTTATAAATTCCTGTTTGCGTATTAAAGCTAGAAGTAAAATTAAAAAAACACTCAAAATCGAGCTTCAAAATGTCAGCATCATTTAAAGGTAGATGCAGTTAAAATTTTGAAAAATGATACATAAGGGCCGTAGTCCCCATTTTGTTGGCTTCTAGTTTTATTTAGACACGAAGACCGTGCAATGAGTGGCTTAGTCACAAATCGATAGAGAACATAAAAAAACTGGTTCGCCTCAACCTGTTTTTACACATTTTTTTACATTAAAGTAGACACAGCTTCCACCAAAATAAAGTTTGGAGGTCAATATCATGAACAGTTTGCAACGACAGATCAATTAACCCAAAACTATTCACTTTTTTTCATATACTTAAGTAGTTCCCGAGTTATAAAGGGGTGAACCTCCGCTTCAGCTATGTTAAAAAATTGGCAATATTGTCCATATATATATATATAACGTCAAAAACCTTAAAAATATGAAAACTCATTTTTGGGTTAAAACAGACCTTATTCCGAGTTTGTACAAATGTTTCCCACTATATGTTGTTTTGGAAGGACGGTATGAAGGACAAAAATAGTATCCATTATATTTTAGTATATGTCACTGAACAAGAGAAATCGGTATATATAATGTATATACGGTATCTAAAAACGTCAAAAATCTGAAAATTATTTTTAGGATTAAAAGCGATCTATATGTAGTTTCAGAAGGATGGCATAAAGGACGAAAATATTCTGAATCAAATTTTAGTATAAATCACCGACCAAAAAAATCGGTATATATAATATATATACACAATATGTAGGCGTCAAAAATCTTAAAAAATATCAAAACTCATTTTAGTATTAAAACCGATCTTTTTCCGAGTTTGTATCAATTTTTTTCCACTAGATGTCGTTTTAGAAGGATGTCTTAAAGACCAAAAATATTGTCCATAAAATGTTAGTATACGTCACTGAACAAAAGAAATCGGTATATATATAATATATAAAATATATATATATAATATATATATATATATATAAATATATATATATAAATATATATATATATATATAAAATCATAAAAATATAAAAACCTCACTTTAGGATAAAATCCGATCTTCTTCCGAATTTGTACCCACTTTATCCGCTAGATGTCGTTTTCAAAGGATGACATAAATGGCAAAAATGTTCTCCATAAAATTCTTGTATATGTCACTGGACAAGAGAAAACGGTATATATAATATATATACAGCATATATAACGTCAAAAAACTTAAAACTCATTTTAGGGTTATTTCGAATTTGTATCACTTTTTCCCACTAGATGTCTTTTTAGAAGGATGATATAAAAGACAAATAAACTCCATCAAATTTAAGACAAGACAAATCGGTATATATGATATATATATACGGAATACTTCGACTTCAATTTGTGAAAAAATGTTAAATTTTTTCGCATTTTCCCAATGGAAATTTCCCAATACTTTTTGCTTCCAATTGTATGAATGTAACATGACACTTCATTTTTCGTACTTAACGCCAATGAGTGAAATCCAATAGTTTTGTTTTTAGAACTTTACAGTATAAAATTAACAATATTGACAACAAATTCTTTGTTAACATTAATAAGTATTAATATTGATAATTTTCGGTAGAAAGATTTGACACCCCATAAAAATCCAATTTATAAAAATACGCCCGATTTGTTTGAAACGCCTGCTTAAACTTCCGATATTTTGAATGTATATATGTGAGCTACCCCAAAAAGTGCAAAAATATTGAAGATTTTCTATGTAATGAGAACCGATAATTCTTAATTCCACTTTAAACGATTTTTTTTCTGAAGAAAATATATTTTTAAATTCATGGTTTAAAGCTTAGGTTTATGTTTAGTTATAGTCTTCACATAAGATAGAATATCATAACCCCTTGGTTACCTTTCTATTTTCACTCCTATATCTTCCTTTCTTGGAATTTGTGAGTTGTGTGTTTCGAATTTTGTTTACTCTCCAATCAATGATGGATTTATTTAAGCTATTCGTAGAATAACACAACAAGTTCTGAATGTGCTTTTTATTTCAAATATTTTTTTGAGAAATTCTCATTTCAAACAAACTGACCCACCAGTCTGTTTATCTATTCAACTTGCGACCCTTTTCCACAGCGTTATTTGAAATAACTGGGAGTGTATAGTATCATGTACAGATTGTGTGTAGTCTTCATTCATTCATCCAACCATTAGTTGTTGTATTTTTATACGATGAACTCCAATCAGTGTCCAGTTTGGTTATTTTTTTTTTCATAGAAAGAGTTTGTATTTATCTTAGTTAAGGTGTACACTAGGGTTCATATTTTTTGATTTTTTTAAATCATTTTCCATAGTAGGAATGAACGAACTTTTGCCATCCGTACAGACTCTACATGGCGCCCAATGATTCGTTTTACTTACGGTACATCAAGACAGAAATGTGGGGACAACGATGATGTTTTTGAATTGGGTACATGATGAAAAGTATAAATCCTGAGTCCTGAAGAATACTGCGCATTTTTAGGAATTGTCTAGGTACAATTCGCTCTACAAAATGTTCACTGTGCCTTTGGTTATTATATAGCCACTTAGCCCGCCTGTGAACCTTTCCCAAAACTTTTTAGATCTTAAAAACATAACCTTAAAGTCCCTTCATCATATTTTTAATACCCTTCGCCACACTGTGGAACAGGGAATTATGTCTTTGTGCATATGTTTGTAACAGGCAAAAGGAATCGAGATAGACCCATGGTTCCTTTCGAGAATATGCATAGAATCAATTTCTGAATCGATTTACGCATGTCCGTCCGTCTGTCCATGTTAAATTGTAAACAAAGTACAGATCACATTTATGATCCGAATTGGATGAAATTTGGCACAGCTCATTTGTTTGGCCCAAGGGCGAACCTTATTGATCGGTTCAGATTTAGATATATATAATTTCCCATATTTTTCCCATATATAATTTCGTCATATTTTTAGTAAATGGTGCACCAATGGCCGATTGCCACACGATTTTGCACAACGTCCTGAAGTTATTATAACCTATTGTATGGAAAGTTTCCCAGAAATCGGTACAGATTTAGATATAGCTCCCATATATAGTTTCATCCGATTTTCAGTAAATGGTGCACAAAAGCTCCAAAATATGACCGATTTGCACAAAATATTGCACAACGTACTGAGTTTAGTATAACCTATTGTGTGGAAAGTTTCGCTGAAATTGGTTCAGATTTAGATATAGCTCCCATATATAGTTTCATCCGATTTTCAGTAAATGGTGCACCAAAGCTCCAAAATATGACCGATTTTCACAAAATTTTGCACAACGTACCGAAGTTAGGTGATTATTTATACTCTTTCGAGTCGAGCTTGATGATCTAAATTTTGCGATCACTTAAAATCACTTTTCAAATGATCACAAAAATTCAAATAACAGAAGTTAGTATAAATTACTGTGTGGAAAGTTGCGCTGAAATTAGGTTCAGATTTAGATATAGCTCCGATCAGGGACGTACGCAGGGGGGCGGCCCGGGGCCCGAAATGAATTTTTTCACAGTAAATTTATCTTTGCAACAGCAAATTTTTTCATTTTGTACTACCGTCCGATTTTCAGTAAATGGTGTACCAATGCTCCAAAATGTGTCCGATTGGTACGCAATTTTGCACAACGTACTGAAATTACTATAACATAACGTGTGTCAAGTTTTATTGAAATCGGTTCAGGTTTAGATATAGCTCCCGTCTATAGTTTCGTCCGATTTTCACTAAATGGGTTACCAAAGCTCCAATATATGGCGGATAGTATAACCTACTGTGTGAAAAGTTTCGTTGAAATCGGTTCTGACACTACCATCCGATAGGCACAAAATCTTGAACATCATTTTGAAGTGCGGCAAGTTTCGTTGAAATCGGTTCAGATTTGGATATAGCTCCCATATATATTTTCGTCCAATTTTAAGTAAATGATGCATGAAGAAACCATGTATTATATATATATATATATATATATTTGACCGACTACATGTTAATTGGGCTCCAAACAATCAATGGGTGTCCGATTGAGACTTGCTTTAAGGGGACCCTTCCCCCCCATTCTCGATTTTAATTTTTCAAGATTTACAATGGACTGGTAAATCAATACCAATGCTTGTTAAGGTTTGTAATTTTGCACATATATATTTGAAGATATAAAAGAGAAGAAAAATAGTTTACAAAAAATGTTTGTTGTGATCAAAGATGGCGGGCATGACAACTCCTCACTGGAACATCGGAATCCGAAAATTCCAACGGTGTTGGAAAGAGTACATGTCGGGCTCTCGTATTAACTACGGATTATTGACTTCGCTCTAAAATTAACAAAATGGCGGACCATTGAAAAAATATTTTTGGAAAATCGCCGATTTTTGACCAAAAACCAAGTTAAAAAATATGGAAGATCTTCACCGATTGGCTTTTTCCTCGTTCATACGATAGCAGTACACTCACAGAGAAACGTGTAAAAATTTGGAATCGATTGGGTTAATAGTTTTTCAGTTATCGTGCCCGCCATTCGCAAAAAAATGTTTAGAGAAAAACGCGTTTTAAGTTTGAGAAGCCCTTCAGCCGTCACTTGATGCTGACACAAGAAATCGACTATATCTTCAAGAGTTCTTGATATTTTCACTTGAAATTTTGTAGGGACATTCTTGAATTAGAGTAGATTCGAATTATATCAAAAAAATTTTTGACCCCGATAATGGGGGGTCTCCTTAAATCGATTTATATAATTTTGTCCATATGAAATTTTTTTTTAGATTGCAGAATGACATGTTTATGTTTGATTTTGTCGGTTCACAATTAGATAAGGATCACATATTTTAGTTTATCCAATTTCATGTTAATGGTCCTTCAAAAATACGAATGAATCTCTTGAATATACGAAAATGGTGAAGGGATCACTTTCCTTATAGTGCTCCGGACTTTACTACATTCTAAAAAAAAATAAATAAATGTTCTACAAATAAAAATATTTTGTGTGTATGTATGTCAAAAATAAATGTTCAAGTTATGGACCCATAATTAAGTGGTATGTTGTTGACAATAAAACATTAAGTTATTGTTCACAAAAACACATATTATTCAACAAAAATAATTAATTTATTCTTTATGGTTTCGCCGAATTCTGCCCTTTCAAAATTGCTGGTGTTGCATAACTATAGACGCACTTTTACAAAATTAGAAAAATTTATTTTTTAAAACTTAAATAAAATAAAATAACTTTTATAAATAATGGGTAGGGCCTCCCTTATTTTGAATAAGTTCAAAAATTTTATCCATCACACTGTTGATCAAAATTATTCGCAAGTCTTCATCGATTGACCGCCATTCATCGATAATCACTTCTTGGAAATAAAATAATGTTTGGTATTGGCGGTTTTCTGCATAGACACGACGAGTCAAGATTCCACACATGTTCTCGATCGGATTCTGGTCGGAAATTTTAATATTTTTCGATTTTAACCATACTTGAGTATGACCACTTTTATGAACTGGTGCGTTGTCCTGCTAAAAAACGAGTCCTTGATTGTTGCTGCTTTCCCAAAATGTCAATAATTTGTCTTCCAAGACTTGAACGTACTCCATTGAATTCATCCGACAACATGGAAATGTCAAATAATGGCTATAAAATGCTCCCAAGGCCATTAAGGAACCGCCACCGAAATATTGTATTAAGAAATAACGATATTTCGGTAACCGCCACCTTGGGAGCATTTTATAGCCACGGAATGCTTTATTTGACATTTCCATGTTGTCGGATGAATTCAATGGAGTACGTTCAAGTCTTGGAAGACAAATTATTGACATTTTGGGAAAGCAGCAACAATCAAGGACTCGTTTTTTAGCAGGGACAACGCACCAGTTCATAAAAGTGGCCATACTCAAGTATGGTTAAAATCGAAAAATATTAAAATTTCCGACCAGAATCCGATCGAGAACATGTGTGGAATCTTGACTCGTCGTGTCTATGCAGAAAACCGCCAATACCAAACATTATTTTATTTCCAAGAAGTGATTATCGATGAATGGCGGTCAATCGATGAAGACTTGCGAATAATTTTGATCAACAGTGTGATGGATAAAATTTTTGAACTTATTCAAAATAAGGGAGGCCCTACCCATTATTTATAAAAGTTATTTTATTTTATTTAAGTTTTAAAAAATAATTTTTTTCTAATTTTGTAAAAGTGCGTCTATAGTTATGCAACACCAGCAATTTTGAAAGTGCAGAATTCGGCGAAACCATAAAGAATAAATTAATTATTTTTGTTGAATAATATGTGTTTTTCGTTTTATTTCTTAATGGGTACATTTTTTTGTAGTTTTGTATTTTCACAGCTCATGTTCCTTTTTTTCCACTTTTATTATTATGTATTTTTGAGGTTATGTGCATTTTGTTTGCATCATTCAGATCGTCAGTCAGTCGTTCGTTAGATTCGTTTCATTTCGGATTTTTTTGTAGTTTTTGTATTTTCACTGCATTCATTTCAACATTTGTTCGTCTTCATTTAATTCGATGACGGAACATTAAAAGCAATGGCAAAAAGAAGCCGAAAAGGAAACAAGTCAAAACACTATACTAAAGGGTTGCATGCAAAGAAAAGGGGTAAGAAAGCAACAACAACAACAAAAAGTTACCCCAACAACTAACCCTAAACGTTTGCAAACTTGTAATAGTAATATTGCAAAAAAATACACACAGAGAGAAGACCTCTTGACCATTCGCTTGCAGAATAAAGTCAATAGTTTTTTTTTCCGTTTCAACATTTTCAATGTAACAACAAAACATCGAAAAGGGATTCATGTTGTTGCTGTAAATGTATTTTTTTACAATATTGAAAGTAAAGTCATCGATTTTTATTTACATTTGTGTATTTTTTTTTCATTTTTTGCAACACTTTTTTTATTTTACAAATAAAACAAAAGCGAAATTGCAATTCGGAATTAACACCGACTGCTCGTTAATGACTTGCCGATAGTATTATTATTGTAACGATTTATGATAAAGGCGATTAATTTTATTATCAAAAGTTTTGTAGTGGAAATTTCTCATTCTTTGTTAACTGTTAATTGCAAAAATTCAATAATGAATAATAAATATTATAATTCCGAGTTTTTTTATTTAATCAATTTGTATATATTTATTTATGAATGGCGATTTGCTACATATTGAAATATAATATTCGATTCGATGCCAAAGGGTATTTCCATACTTTTGAAATTGCCAAAGTATACAATTACTTGAACGTTTTTTGTTGGCTTCATTTAAAAGGATGTAAATGAAGTCATTGGCCAAAAAATGTGCTATTTGTTTTAAAAAGGGGTTATCTCTTAACCTTTGAATTTAATTCAAAAGAGAGTTTAACATTATTTCAAGAAATACATAAAATTTCGCCTCAAATAATCAGGTTTTCAACTTGTACAACTTCCCAACATTAACTTTTCTATGTCCTGCGCCATTAGAGGGTATTCAAAAGACCAAAATTCGGAACTCGGAATTTTTATGTGGGAACTATGCCATGATAACATTTTTCTCAAAGGGTTGTAAAGAACCCCTTTAGAATCAAAAATATCAAATTGGTGCCATTTTAGTTGAAAAAAAACCCAAAATACCAAATATCTGAGATCTACCTCAAACTTGACTAAATATTAATACTTATTGGGAAAAAGTTCAGCCAACCAATAAGAATCCAAAATACAGCCACAATGTTTACAACTTTACCCAAACTCTACCTTATGGGGGCTACCCTAAAAAATGGACCAATATTGATAAATTATGGTGAGAAGATATGCTATGAGCTAAAAGTGTGCCCAACATTTTAAAAATATGGAATAATCGGAGCCACTGCTATATTGAGAGCTATACCAAAACGTTGATCGATGTTTTCTACTCCAGACTTCAAAGGATAGTATCCAGGTGAGTTATCATAAATATTGAGAGCTCTATTGTGATTTCAACAGACGGACATGACTAAATCGATATAGAATTTTGGTCCGAAATCTTCGATGAATATTTCGCGAATGGTGGAGAGTAAAAAAAAACTAGTTAGAAAGTAGCAGTCTCTTCTAACGGCAAATATCATCAGGATGACGGAATAAACATTTATATGCTACGGAGTCGGAAAATACCTATCGATGGCTAAATGTATCGTTGACCAATAAATGTGGGATTTAAAAGATTAGGATACCCTACGGTAGGTGCTATAAAGAATAGGTAAATAGAATACATATTTACACGAAATGTATTTCATTATAAAAGATCTAAGAAATGTGGATGAAAATCGAGAATACTAATCAATAATCAATAGCCCTTCATATCAAATGTACAATTTTGAATAAATACATATAGAAGAGACCGATCGGTTAAATTTTTAAACTTGATATAATCTTGATTTTGCGAGAAAAAAATCGATGTAATCGCTTCAATTTTTAAATTAATATAGGAGAAGCCCAGTAATTTTCAGCTTGGTAATAATTTAACGATGAGCAAAGATTGGAACAAGTCGGATTCAACACCGTAATTTCGCTGAAGCACATTTTCAATCGTATGAAAGTGTATGAAACCTATGTAGACCTAAGGATGAGTTTATTATTATTATGTCTTCCAATGTGCCAGAAGTTTGATCCTACTAGTCTCGAAGGGTAAAAAAACATAGACAACAGCCTTTATGGATCATAAAAATGGTGTTGGATTTGATGGCATCTCGATGCAGGCTACTATGTCGTTTCAGCAAAAAAAGACTTCTTAGATAAAACCACAAATCGTTAAAATCTATTTCTTAGGCATGCATGCACTTCGAACATTTGCTGTATGGGTTTCACTTTGTGTGTATGACAAAAAAAAACAGGATATATTTACATTCAAAAATGCAGCCTTAAAATCGTTCAGAACGAATCTTACAATATTAGAAATATAAACGTTAAGATCTCCGGGCCGAACGTGTTTTAATTTCTCCCTTGAGGTGTACATTCAAAATTCCTAATATCGTTCGGAACCCTTATATGGGGAATTGTCAATGCATGTAATTAAATTTGTAAGCCTTCAGCCAAACACCCCGAGAAAACTGACAGCCCGCATATGGGTGTTAAAAGTATATTGGGAAATCCCTGAGAAAATTGTTTTTATCCCACAAGAGTTCGGAACAGCCACTTTGATAGGAAAATGGGCTAAAGGACCAATTAAAATACCTAAATCTGGACTGGACCTTAATATGGATCGATGGATCTATATTGAAAATTTCCTGTAAAGGTTGTTTTATCTTCCTTAAATCCGGAATTCCAAATTATAGCATTTATTTAATTTTCCTACCAAAAATTATCTCTATTGGTCTACTTTTTAGGTTGGTCCCCTAAAAAATCCTATTCAAATTATATTATTTGGGCGAGTTTGAATTTCGGGGTAGGCCCATTATTTGGCATTTTTGGCACGTTGTTCAATCGAATTGGCTATTTTTGATTTTCGATTTTTTGGCACAGCTTTTATATAAATTTCCCGATGATTTTTTTGGTATTCTCTAAACCTCCACCACAAGTAGGAGGGTATAATAATTCGGAAGGGCCGAACTAAACGATTTTTAATTGTTTTCTATCTCTTGGTCCACAGGAAACCTTTAGAAGACCCAAGATTAATTGAAGTCCTGTAAAAGGTTTCCCATCAATAAGTATTTATGTTCTACTCAAAGCATATTTTAGGCGGATTTATATTTTCCTATATTCTTAAAGGCCTATTGTTGGACTTGGTGGCTACTTTCGAGTATGATTATCAATATCAGAGCTATATAAGGAATTTTACTTTTTTTCCTAATAATAAACTTTACATCTAAGTTCTATTTCAACCAAAACCATTTAAATTTTAAAAAATATACACACAGATAAATATGTGTCTTTTTTTCTACATCATTGAATAATCGAAATGTGATATTCCAAAAAAATAACATTTAAAAGAAAAAACAGAAACGATACACAACAAATCAAATATGCAATAATCTATGGAGACAAGTTATTTTTGTTTTTCTGTTTGTTTTCCATAGTTTTTTTTTTCCTTTTTAAATGGAAATCGATGAGTTTTCTTTACCAGTGTGTAACAAAATATATCATATCTCCGAACACACCCACACAACCTTTGCTGCAGCAACAACATTATGGCATCTTGCAACATAAAAAAATGCTGAAGACAAAAACCCCACAATTGAAATTAGTACGACGGGGAAGTATGAAGGGGAGCTACACAAACAGATCTGGTTACTTGTTTTCCAGCAATGCATTGACTTATGAATAAATTTTGCAAAATTGAGAATAAAAACAAACAACAATAACAATTTTTTTTAAATTGAAAAATGTCATCAATATATCATCTCAAATGTTAACAAACACACACACACACCCTCACACACATACATTCAAAGATAGAAAGACAATTTAAATGAAAATAGACGTTTTTCTTGGAAACGTGTTCGAATTTTTGTTCTGTTCTGATTTGTTTATGTATACAATTTCCAATGAAAGCTTTATAAGTCGAACATTTTACAAAGCAAATAAAAAATGTGATTGTTTAGAATAGATGAATAACGGAGAACAAATATTAATGTAAATATACTGTATTGAAATAAAATAGAAATTGTAGTCTTGAAGACAGAAAATAAAGGTCATATTTATTGGACATAGATTTTATATAGATGGCATAATTATGTAAAAAGTAGCAGGAATTCAAAAAGTATATTCTGTAATAATTCCATTGAAACGTTTGACATTTTTTAGCATAAACGTACTCAGTATGGTGTGACGTACGACCATGTGTTGAGTTGTTTTCTACGTGTGTTGTGTTGTTTTCTGTGACTTAAAATAAATTACCAAAAATTGAAATGAACTCGTGAATATTTTCGTTTTATAATTTTTCTCATTAAAAACAAACAGGAATCATTCCATAGCACATTGAAGAAATAGTTGGCGTACGGTCATGTGTTGTGTTGTTTTTTATGGTTTGAAAAAAAATTACAAAAAATGAACTCGATGAGCGACATTTCCATAGGAAAGTTTGACAGTTTTTAGCAAAAAAGTACTCAGTATAGTTCGACGTTCGGCCATGTGTTGCGTTGTTTTTTTTTTTCTAAAATGAAATGAACTCGTGAATATTTTTGTTCTTTAAAGAATAACAAATAAGAACCATCCTATAAAACTTTTAAGAAATGGTTGGCGTGCGGCCATGTGTTGTGTTTTTGTTTTTGTGGTTAAAAAATCGTCAAAAAATCAAAAATTAACATGTTCGTTCTATAATTTTTCACATGAAGACTGCATCGAAAAAATGGTTGGACAAAAAAAGAAGGTCGTCCCTAAATGACCATTGTGATAATATCATATGATAAAGAGCTATCCTGAACATTATTCTATAGGCAAATACATTCAATACTTCAGGAACGTCTGCCCGCAACAAATTTTTGATTTGGTTCGATCTCACACCATTTGACAAATGCTCAAAAAAGTTTCACGATTGGTGCAAAGAAATTTAAAAAAAAAAAACAAATAAAAAAGTTCAGTTTTTGTTGCTGATCTATTTTTTGCGAATGTCTATGGAATTTCTGACTTTCGTCGATGATTCTATACCCTACACAACTATGTTGTCAGGGTATTATAGCTTTGTGTGGCCCCAAGAATTTATAAGGCCGCGAAATTTTGGTTCTACACCCACTTGTTAGTATACCGATCATCATATCTTGACTAGCTAAGTCGATCTAGACACGTTTGTCCTTCCGTCTGTCTGTCCACCATAATTTGTAAACACGCCACAGTTGTTGACCATTCGTCGACCAAGCCAACGCCTTATTGATTTTGGTAATATTCTTTTAATATTTAGAGGGTAAAAACTTTTTTGTCTGCATTTCTAAATTTTATATGAAGAAGATATGTTTGCTGTTTTTATTGATCAATATTTAGCAGTTCAAATGAACCCAGACTTTTGTGTGAAAAATTTTAAAATTTTGCATTCTATGGCATATAAATTTACTCCTAAAGGACATAGACCTGGATAAGTTAATAGTATATCCGGGAGGATTGGTTGATCTTTAAAACGCCAACAAATATATTGTTGTATGTACTCGGATGTGGAGGTTATACTAAGATAATTACTAGTGGCGAAAAAGTCGCGCGGATCGATATGAAATTTTACAGGATCTGGCCAACTATTTTAGACGTTTTGGCCGAGGACGACACCTGCAAATTTTGGCAAAGATGAGGTGATATTTAGGGAATAAAATGATCAGAAAACTTTATTTATGTATGGGTTCATGGTCCCTCTAAAGACCACTATTGTAAGCCAAACAAATTTTCCACGGGGAAGGATCTGAAAAATATCCATAATGCCTGTTTTAAAAAATTATGGGTCAATATTTTGAGCATCAAATAAACCAAATTTTAATCGTATGAGTCGGAAAAGAAGCCAGAGTAAGAATGAGATACTCTTGACCTCTAATCGATTGCAAATATCCACCAGGTTCGGAATATAGATTTGCAGAAAATTTGTGTTCGATGGTAGTTGTGCAGAGTATCATATAGTTGGCCCCGTCCGACTATACTGCTCCGCTTACTGGTTTTATCAAAGAACTGACCATCTGTGGTGAAGTACCCGAAGAAGTTGCCCTATAGATATCATCTTCGAATTTAATATAGGTTTGGTAAAAATATTACGATGTGCAATTAATGGGTCAAATTGTCCGCTAAAAACAGAAATCGACCATGTGGGTCTTCGAAGCAAATGGTCACCTGCTTCTTCAACAAAACTTATAATATGGAGACTATACCAAGAAATTAAAAAAAAAAACAATATATGCCAAATTCTCAAAATTCGGAATAATGGGGACTACTTCGAAACATGAACCAATATTGATCATTTTTGGGAGAGATATTGTTTACCTAATGATAATACAAAATACTAAGTTACAGTCAATTCGATTATAAATGTGCCCAAACTACTCGAAATACAGAAATTTAGGACCAATATTGATAATGTTTAGAGGAATAGTTGCTATCCGATGAGAATTCCAAATACTAAATTAGAGTCAATTTGGTATAAAAACAGGCCCAAGCTCCCAAAAAAGCCGAAATATGAGAGGTACCCTCAAATGGAACCCAGCTCGAAACTGTAGTCAGTAACGATAATTTTTGGTAAGTATATTTTCTACCCTCTGAGAATCCAAACTACGAAGTTGCAGCCAATTTGGTTAAAAATTGTGCTTAATCTCGCCAAAATATAGACATTTTGGAGCTACCATTAAAATGGGGCCAGCCCTAAAAAATGAACCAATTTTGATATTTGATTGGAAGATTTGCCAACCAAAAAGAGCATAAAATACCAAATTACAGCCAATTTGGTAAAAACAAAAAATTTCCAAATTACCGAATATTGGGCGGTAACGTTATATGGGGTCTATCCCGGGACTTAAGTCCATGTTGATAATTATTGTATAAGGAGATTTTCTAACCACTGAGAATTCAAAATATTAAAATACAGTCAATTCGATTGAAAAATATGCCCAAATCACCAAAATTTTGAAGGTACCGTAATATAGGGGACTAGCCTAAAAAGTGGACCAAAGAAGTCCGGCTTCAAAGGGTTAAATATTGCATGCTGTTTTTTAATGTTTAAAAAGCGATTTAGTTATTATTCGAGAATTCACAGATGACCGGTCATTTAAACAAATAATATAATCCATTTTTATTTGATATTTCCTACATAAAAATTATCAATATCGATCCACGATTTTGTATATCTTAATTTAACGGCTCCGGCAAATTTCGGCACTTAACACACGTAATTTTTGGTATTTCGATGTCCCATAAATTCGTTTTCTTCTGAAAACAATTTACTATATAATGCCAATCGATTTGAGGTATTTTGAAAGTCCTTAAATAGATCCGATTCTACATAACAAATTCATTCGATTGGAAATATTTGAAAGGTTTGAAGTTATTTTTCGGATTTTACATCGTTCTCCTACAATAGATCATTAAGTTTCGTTTCTACATAACAAATTCATTCGATTGGTAATATTTACAAGATTTGAAGTTATTTTTTATAGAAATTCTTCTTCTTTGAATTTTACATCGCTTTCATACAACAGATCATTAATTGTTGCAAAATACCCCATGGCAATTTTTGTCCTACTTGAGCCCTTTTCAAAAAAAGATATCCCTGCTAAAGCACTCTTACTTTCACTTCCTTAAAAACAAAAAATACTGCAGTACCTACACATATGGAGCATGAAATAACATTTAAGAGAAAAAAGACACGAACCGGCAACAACAACAACAGCAACCTCATTTAAATTTCCTTTCAACTGCCATTTGATCCCTAAGGCAAATTCTTGGTCTATTAATTATGTATGCATGCATTATCTGTGCTGGGTGGGGGCCTCTGTGTTTTCATTCTGGGATATTTCCTCCTTTTTTAGTCAGGCTCTTTTTTCGAAAAAACAATAATACAATGGCACAATAGGCCAAGAACAAATGAAGGCATGACACACGCAGACACACAATGAATATAGACTAGCTAGATGTTTCAATATGCTTCTACGTCTTCCCTCCCTATCTCTACCTCTCCCTGGCTGGATGGCTGGCTGGCTTTGTGACCACATCTAAAGCTCTTTTATGTGTAAGATTTTCTCACTAACTTTTGTTGTTGTTCTCTTCGTACTGTCTTCTGTAGTATATTAATGTGTCATATACAGGATAATAACAACAACAAAACATAAGAATCTCACAAAGGCTTCAAAATAAACCAGAGTCTTATTTACACACACACATACAACGAAAAAAACGAAAAAATAAAGCTTGTCTGTTGCCACTTCTCGGTTTGCTTTCATCAGCTCAGCCTTACTTATCATCAACTCATCTCTGGTGTTGCCATAATTTGGCCTTCTTCTCGTTTCTCCTCCTGTTTTTGTATTATTTCTGTGTCTGTGCCCGGCATTTTAGATGAGTGGTTGGCTAAGTTGTTTTGGCTGGGTTTCTTTCGTTCATTCCCAGTTTGCTTAAAGGGGTTTTTGGTATTAGGCCCCCAACTCACCTCTTGCTGCCTCTTTGGGAAGACCAGTGAATGCGTGTGTAAATGATTTTTTTCTGGCGTTTTGTTTGAATCTGTAAGGACTTCATAAAGATTTCCTAAGATTTTTCCAATTGCCTGAAATCTCTTTGTCTGTGTGCGTATGTGTGAAAAGTCTGGCTGATTGTATGTCTACACACGAACGTATGTGTGTGTGTATTTCTTTTTTGTAAATGCTTTTAAATGCTCCCCCACATATGTATTTAAATATCAGATTTTATTTTATTTTTTGGCAAAATGTAATAAAATAAAATAATAATTTGTTGTTGTTTTTTTCTTCATCTTCTTCTTCTTATATGAAGCTTATTTTCACATCTTTTTTTTGGTGAACATCAAAAGCATTTTTACACCCTGAAGCTTTGTAAATTTATTTAATGGTAATTTTCCAAAATCTTTTTCGGTTTTTTGGTTACTCAGACAGATCACACATGCACACGCACGCACACACTCACCACCACCTTCCATCACACATGTGGCCTTGTCACGAACTTCATTTATCCTTGCCTAAGGCTTAATATTCGGTATTATTCTTTTTTTTTAATTGTCGGATTATTTGCAAAATTATGTTTCCTGTTGATTGAGAAGTTTGTTCGTTTGCGGCCATTCAGAGCTTAACAAAAGCCAATGGTCTTCCCTGTGTGTATGGACAGACAGCAACTCTGGCAAATTTTAGATAAGAATTCATAAAATTTTATAAAATTCAAATGTAATAAAACGGAAGCGTTTTATGTATGTGTGTAATAACAATACTTCTATATGTTGAAATTGCAGGGTAATAAAAATAAAACCACAACCGTTTTAATTTTCTTAAATCAGTTTTGCTAAAAAAATAATAACGAAATTATGCTCTGTTAGGCTAAACCTTTTATTCCAAACATTTAAAATACAAAAATATGGGATCCCGGATTGACTCCTTCTGCTGTGAGAAGATATGATATCCATACCGGGATCGAAATGTCAAAATGATTTATTAAGCGAAGTGGCTGTAACTTTACAATCTGTTAAGGAGATTCCCCAGTTTAAGTTTAAAAAATTCGATGTTTTTATTTTTATTTAATTTGAATCTACAACTTCTCAAAAATGTCTCATTAAAATTTCAAGTGAAAATCTCAACAACTCTTAAAGATATAGCCGATTTATTGTGTCAGCATCAAGTTTGAGAAGTGCTTCTCAAACTTTAAACGCGTTTTTCTCCAAAAAGTGATTTTACGAATGGCGGGCACAATAACTCCAATCGGTTTCTAGTTCATACCGGAGACAGATATGTAGTTTTTACCCTCTACCATAGTATGGAGGTTATATTAAGTTCGTTTTTCCGTTCGAAACTCATCAACATTTCCGTCTGTCTGTCGTACTCACTCTAGACTAGACTCTAGATAGATCGGCAAAATTTAGCATGAAGTTGTCTTTTGTCTGCAGGCAGATCAAGTTCGAAAATGGGCTATATCGGTCAACGTTTAGGCATATACTCTATATAAGGGTACCCCCCAATTTTCGGAATTTTTAGGTTCATGAGCGCGTTTTTCAACCGAATTCACTGCATTATTATTATGTAGTACCAAATCTCTCCACAAAAAATTATAAATATAAATCCTTTCAGTTCTTATTGGGTAGCAAATCTCTACACTTAAAATTATAAATAATATACAAATCTCTACACTAAAAATTATAAATATAGGTCCATTTTTTCGGGTAGCCCCCATATAAGGGTACCCCCTCAATTTCGGTATGTTGAGGTTCTTGAGCGCTTTTTTCAACCAAATTCGCTGTAATTTCGTATGCGGTAACAAAAATCTCCTCCCAAAAAATACTAATATTCGCCCCCTTTTAGGGGTAGTCTCCATATAAGACCCTTTTTTATATTAAAATAGCTATCTGATTTGTTCCGTGTTTTGGGTTTATCCCCATAAAGTCATATTACACAATAGTAAGGACGGGGTTGTATTCTGTACTCGAAAATGTGGAATTCTAAGACGATTTAGCCATTTCTTGTAATCATTGTACCTTCGGAGGATATCGAAATGCAAGACTAAAGAATGAAATATATAGGCCCGCCTTTCAGGCCAAGCCCCCATACAAAGGTTTGAAATTGAGCAAATCAGTCCTCAATTAAGGAATGTAATTCTTACACGATGTAGTCAATATTTGGCCGCTTTAGGTATAGCTACCAGGGACGTATACATACAACTTTCATATTGAACGAGCAGTTTCCAACCCATCCCCGAAATAAATAATAAATAGGGAGCAAAAAATCTTTTCAGACCTTTTTCAATGTAGGTCCTAGTTTTGGTACTTTAATGGGTTTAACCGCATTTTCCAAGTAATAAGTTTTAAGGTTTTTGAGCTACAATATAAACGTTTTTGTTTCATTCATAATTTTTAGTTTTTTATGTTCCTTTCAATTATGCAAGTTGACTCGTAATGGGTTAATATTTGACATAGCCCCCACATAAAGGTCCCTATCAATTTTCAATATATTGAAAATCCTAGACGAGTTTTCTCCATACCAAATGTATGTTATTTAGTATTCCGTTTTCTCACAGGATAAACAATTCCCTAGCAGACAATTTACAGCGTAGGTTCGTGTTTTGACATAGGTCCCACATACGGAACCCGTTCCTTTATGTTCCTTTCAATTATGCAAGTTGACTCTTAATGGGTTAATATTTGACATAGCTTCCACATAAAGGTCCCTATCAATTTTCAATATGTTGAAAATCCTAGACGAGTTTTCCACACCAAATGTATGTTATTTAGTATTTCGTTTTCTCACAGGATAAACAATTCCCTAGCAGACAATTTACAAGGTTCATATTTTGACATAGGTCCCACATACGGAACCCGACATATTTTAGATGTTTTGAATATTGATTAGAATAAGATTCTAATCTCAATTAGCCATGTCCGCTTCTAGCAAAATTCTTCAACCAGTCAGTAGTTGATATTTTGTTTTCACCTTATCCCGATCTTACATATGTAGTAGAATCGGTGCAGTCTTCATATGAATACAAACGAAAATAAATGTGTAAGTTACCATTAAATGAGGACAGATTCTCCCTATTTTATTGTGGTTTATCATTGGATTCATCTAAATCGGATAATAAACCCTGTTGACCAAAATAAATAGGCTCAAATTGAGGGAAGGAGAATGTGAAGGGAAGGAAAATATGAACAACACTCACAAAAGTGATTCTAAAAATAAGATTCGATGTATATGATATAGTGTCAGTTTCATGGAGTCGGTTTCGTATGCTTAAGAAATTTTCCAATTATTATTTAACATAAGTTGTGTTGAAATAAAATCATTTCTATAATTCTTAGTTTTAGACCCTTTATAGGAAATTTCTACTTGGATTATTTTCTCGAGATTATTTTTTTAATTTGAGGTCATTCTATAAGTACGATAGTTTCGATAGAAGATAGAAGAAGACGTTGAAACTCGAGATAGAAGAGGTTGAAACTCGAGGTTTACACATGCAACATTTGTAAGGAACTCGGTTGAGTTCTTAGAATAGAGAGGTATGAAAAGTGAGATATTATTAAAGGGAAATATTATATTCAAAAGAGAATCGTAAAGAGCAGCTATAGAGTTGCCTAAAAATGTTGCATGTGTAACCACCGAGTTTTATAGATATTTTTTTTAACTTTTTTTTTCCTGTTTTGGGACCTCGGGAATGTTGAGGAAATTAGTCACATATAAAATGTCATCCCCATAGGGACCCAGGAGAGGGAAACAGAGAAAAAACAAATTAAAAAAATATTCAATACAAAACAAAGCTTTTTTTCTTGAATTTTTAATATCGGCCAGAAATCATTTGTAAGATTGGACACATACTGCCCGAATCAAATTAAAAGCAAATGCGAACATAAATATTTACCTGTTTCAGCAGATGTTATATTTGAAAGCACCGACGATTGCGATCTTTATAAAGGAAAATGTGACTTTTTTGATTCGAATCTCGAGAATGTTGGAAGTATAAATTAGTTGCATATAAAATTACATAGCCATAGGGTTACAGGAGATCTAACCAGAGAAAAATCTATTCAAAAATAGATCAGTATAAAAGCAAAGTCAGATTGGAAAATCATTGTCCAAATCAAATCACAAATATGAAAATAATAATTTACCTTTTTCAGCAGATTTCACTCTTTTTAAGCACGGACCTTGGAGATAATTTTAAATGCGTAAAAAACTTAATCGACGGCAATAGTTGTTTTTTTAATTCAGTTTGTATTTCACAAAAATTACGAAACTCTATTTTTTAAATATAATAAAATATATATCTGTTCGGAAAACTATTTTAAATATTTCGTTTTGAAAAGGAAAATTTGAATGATATGTAATGACAGTTAACTAGGTTTGTTTTTTAACTTGTATTTAAACTTGTAAACAAAGTAGATTCTCTACACAACATTGAATATTTTCAACTTCCAGAATATATATTACACAAATCTTTTAAATTATTAAGAAGGTTTGCAAGGTTATAACAAGGTGAAATTGTAACATATTGCATATAATTTAAATGCATTTTATTAAAAAAAAGTGAAATAGAAAAATTTCAAAATAAAGGTAAAAAATAATAAATAATGACATCGAAAGCTGTGATGGTGGTAATATAAAAATATGGGTGATGAAAATGTGTTGAAGAAGATTTTTTTGTGTAACTTTTCCGATTTGTCTCAACTACACGACACACACACATGTGAAATTTAATTAGAAGAAAGTCAATTTTTTTACAAGGAGAGATGGGTTTAAGCTCCAGATAATGGAAAAGGATTATAGGATTGTAGAAGAGCATGTGAATGTGTCATATTTATAGAAGATTTGTCGAAGATTATATGTTTTTCTTCCATCAGATTAATTTATTGGACTATGGACAAATAAATTTGATTTTGTTCTTGAAAAGCAGATTTTTTGGTTATATAAATGAATTTTCCAAATTCGTGGAACCCCGCATTATTGTTTTATTAATATACCTAATGATCTAAGAAGAAAGAAACTTATTTAGGTATTCTTTTCATAACTTTGGCTTGGGTATCCTTTCGGGATTTTGGTATTCGATATATATTTTTAGATAATATAAGAAAAGGTCTTAACCATATATTATATGAGGCCTATTCCAAAAGATAGACAAAATTATGTTTTCGTTATCATATTTTGGAATAAAATCCATATAACCATTCATCCAGAAACTTGTGTCTGTGTTGCGACATATGTGGTTCTGGGTGAAATTAAATTTTGTTGGATTTCCTTTGAAGAAGTGTATGCCTTGAACCCCAGATTGATAGGGGTTCATTTTCAAAATCAAAACTATTTTGATTATCTTCATGCATTGTGTGTGTCACACATACATAAATAAACTATCAAAAAATAACACATACTATGATAAATGCTGTACGGCATGATGTATAGTGTATGGGGCCCTTTATATTTGGACCAGCATTTACAATTTCAAAATTTTTCAAAAAGTAAACATATGTATATTTTTTCTTATATTTCAAAATGGTGAATTCTGATTGATTGAATTTAATTTGCTTCAAGTTTTGTATGTCACGGCGAATCATTTATTTTTCGCCTTGTTAGCAATGTTGACATATCATGTTCCCAATTCGCCGATGCGGCTACCTTATATATCTACCTTGCACACAAATTTCATAGAATTCCCATAGAAATTTTCGTAATGGGTTAGACGTGTTTGCAAAATTTGCAATTGATTGCCATTGGTTTACATGAATTTGGAAACAATTAAATTGTTGAAACATAAATAAATCTGAACTGTCTTAATTAAAAAATAATTTATTTTATTTTCAGATATCCTTATGACATTGTTTAAATTTCTTTTTTTTGTAAAAACAATAAAACAACCAAATGAAATTGTTGTAAAATAGACAATATCGAATGTTGTTAAAAAGTTACAGAATACAGGGGCTGAAATGGTAAGTTTTCTTAAATTAAATTTTATTATTCTATTTGCAGTGTATCAAAATTGCATTCATAATATGAAGCTAAAATGCAAAAAGGCGTAACTAACAAAAGCATAATTGTGTAGGAGAAGCAAAAAACTGTTTTGAATGAAAACTATAAACATGTCATGTGAAATGAAAAAGTATGCCCGGCAGGGTGATAATGCATAAATGTAATAGACAAAAATTTTTTTCAAATTTTGTTTTAATGGAATTTTAACAGACTTTTGTAATTTCGCCTATATTCACACAAATTTATCAAATAAACCCATAGTAATTTTTTGTTTTTTGTTGTTTGCAAAATTTGCAATTGATTAAAACTTTGTCCATGAATTTGGAAATAATTAAATGGTTGAAACATAAATAAATCTGAACTGAAATGATAAATTTTCTTAAATTAACTTTGTTATTCAAATTTTATTCATATACTTCTTTATCGTCGTAAATTTCATTCAGAAATGTCTGTTGAAATTACAATAGAGGCCACTTTGGCACAAAAGTTTTCTTTGTTGAAATCCTGAAATTTTTTCTAATAGCAAGTTATCCACTTAATTTCACTCTTTGCTAGCCGATTTTAATAATAAGTCAAAAATTGAAATAAATATATCTTATTTAACTTTTTAACTTTTTTTCAAAATAATCGTAATATACACCTTTATTTAAAAACAGTATAAACTAAAATATGCCATTTTGAGAGATGTTTTCATATTGAGAACATTCCTGGAACCACAATATATGGACCTGCGATTGTCAATTGTCTGCAAACAGATTATCTGTGAAAATTCCTTAAGATGTTCCATAAAAATACGGAATGTGATTTTATATTTTCTTATATTTCTAGAAAGAAAAAAATCGATCGAATTGATAATCCGAAGTACCAATTTACACCCAATATTGTTTTTAAACCAACATTAATGTATATTTAGATATTAAATCAATCATGTTGGAATAGGAAATATTTAATCTATTAATAATCTGAAGTTTCAAATCATGACTAATACGATTGTAATTTTTGACACATTCATTATTATATATTGAAATATTCATTATCAGTAGTATACACAACTATGTTGTCAGGGTATTATAGCTTTGTGTGCCGTCAAAAGTTTATAACGCCGGGAAAAATTGGTCCTAGACCGGTATTGAACAGAACTAAATCGAGAGTAAGTGTGTGAGAGCGTATGTAAGAGATAATCATCAAAAATGACTGACCGAAAGAGAATACATGTTTAGCCATCACCGCTATCGTACTATTTTGTGCATTAATGTCCTAGACCTCAACTACCTAGTCATGTGTGTCCGTCCGTCGGTAAAGATTGGTGATGAAATGGACCAACAACTTTATTTTTGTCTGTTTTTTGACTGTTGTCGAGGACTCAATAATGACCTGAACATCACGATATTTTAAACGGAGAAAGGGATCTGAGCAAGGAAGAAGCACGATTTCTTTCATGTGAACCGGTCAATATTTAGCAAGCCAAATGAACCCAACTTTTGTGTGGAAAATAAGAAAATTTGTATGAAAGATATGCCTTAAAATTTCGGGACCAGGAAATATGTTAGATTTAAAAAAGTTCGTTATAAGCGTCGAGTATGCTTATAACCACTACCACTAAAGAGTCCGGAAATGTGGTGCTGATGGAATGATTTTCGTTAATGATCAGATGATATTTCGGGGATGAAATGGACGAATAAAATAAGTTGTGTGTTTTTTTAAAACGCCCCAGGGCACACAATTATTAGCCGAACATCACACACTTTGCACGGGAATGGCGATCTGATTAAAATTGGCTGTTTTAATAATGTACAGTCAATATTCCGCGGGTCAATATAAAATTTGCCTCTTATGAGGTAAAAGTTTAATTCGGGAAAACATGATTCAGTTGGAAGTTACCAAAAAGTAGAGTTTCTAACCTCCAATTTGTAAAGAGGTTGCAAAAATATAGCGAAATATCGCAAAATAAATCCACAGAAAGTTAGATTTCAGTTCTACTATACTGCTTCGCTCACTAGTTTTTATTGCCACGATCATCGAATATTTTAAAATTGGGTTTATGGGGGTCATGAAAAATTCCAAGTCATTTGCCTATTATGGAGTAAATGTTTACTTCGGGAAAACATGATTCGGCTGGAAGTTGCCAAAGTAAAAAAGGGAAGCTGTTAACATTCAATCTGTAAGGAGATTCATCGACTTGAGAATATTTTAAAATTTGTTTTTTTGGAGTCATGGAAAAATTCCTGATCTATTTTCAGCATTTTTATGAATACGTCTTAACAACATATAAGATGATCAAATACGGTGGTAATAAAGGTCAATATTCCTACCATACTGCTCCGCTCACCGGGTTTTCGCTTCATCGATTTGCGAATATTTTCAAATTAGTTTTTAAGGTATCATGGAAAATTCCAGATCTAGATTAACAATATGTTCACTTTAAGAACACATTATTCGAAAAGGTGATCAAAGCCCTCAATATATTACAAATGGGCTGTACCGTTTCATGGGTACTACGAAGTTGATCGTGTCTGCGAATACGAAAAGGACACGTCTGCGGAATTTCTAGTTCGAATTGTTGAAATTCTATAATGAATACAAGCAATTCCATAGCAAAAATGTAATTGCTCTCTTCCAGAACCTACAAAAACATTCTATTAATCGAAATTTTTATAAAGGAGATGCGGAATACTTTTTTTCAAAAAAACGTGGACGGATATGACTCATCGACATGAATGTGAAAAAATCTGCCCCAACTATAATGGAGGTTGTGAAAAGCGATCGGACCGGCGTTACTTTATTAAAACGCATTTAATATTCCAATTTATATTCACTATTCCACTGTTGAGTCCTAAGGATTTTAAAGGAGAACTGATGAGGATTTGTGGCGAAATCCGAAACTATAGTCTTCTCTGTCATTCCCGAAAGTAATCAATGTGAACAAACCCACTTTAAAAAAAAAATCTTGTTGTTTTTATTTTTTAAAACAACAAGAAAGATATCAAGCTGACTTACCTAAAAAAAATTTGAAATTAATGTAAAATGTCCAACTTTGATAAATTTGAATTGAAATCGCAGAGGCAATTTCGTAATAACTTCGATATAAATAAATACCACATATCAAGTAACGATCTTTGTAAGCCTCATGTTCCACTTAACCAGCGGCGAATCGCGTCGCATAATGGTGAGTGTGAAATAAAAAGTAGAAATTCGTATTGGCGATGGTCCATTCAAGACAGAATGCTCAATTATTTTTTTAATAACATTGCTTAGTAAATTTTATACGGAGTCAAGCATAAAATTTTTACTGCAAATCTCGATCATTAAGAGAGAAAAACTAAAAATTGGAAATTCCATATTGATGATGGTCCATTCAAGGAGTATATACTCAATTATTTTTCTTTTAATAAAAATGTAAATAAGGAGTCAAGTTTCAAAATCCTTAAAATTTTGGAAAAAAAATACCCTTTATTGAGTTTTCTCTATAAAAAGAAAGCTAATAGTCCCACATTTCGAATTTATTATAATTTATGCCAAAGAAATCACAACTCCCAACCCTGGTGGTGTACATACGAACATATGTCATTATAATTGGTTCCATTACAATTAGTATGATGAAATATAATTTTTGGCAGACAAATTGTCTGGAATATTATATATGGTATGTTTTTGTATTATTGTTGTTGTTATTCTCATTGCTTGGCTCTGCGACAATTATGAATCATTAGATGACGCAAAATTATATATTACATAAATATATAATATATTTTAAAATATATTTTTAAAAAATACTACAAAATATTGACTTTGCACGTTTTTTCCGAACCCTGACGTACAAATACATACTCAGGGAAAAAACTAAAAATTTTCAAAAAAATAACAACAACAACTACAATCATACAATTCAGACAGTTTTCGCCTTTCTTGTCTTTCGTCGTAATTTAGCCATACAGCCACCACAAAAGTAGTAGAAAAAATAAATGGAAGACGAAGAAGAAAAACACTAGTCAAGCTAAAGGACAGCTGAAATGGAAAAACGGCAATAAAAAACGGAAAAACCGAGACCCACAACAACACCAAATGAATAGGGGAGTCCGAAAAAAGGACGATAACTGGATGAGGATTGAGATGATGGTGGTGGTGAAATACTCAAATAGAAAAACACACACCACTTGCTCACACACACACACGCACATTCTGTTTTTCCTTTTCTATTTTCCCTTCTCTAAAAAATGAAATAAGTCTAATCAGAAAATGACAGAAAGAAATAAAACACTTCCATTTTTTGGGCATGAAATGAGTCACAAGAACCCCCCTCAAATTCGGATCATTGTTGTTTTGGCCCTCTCTCTCTTTCTGTATTTGACACTTACCTGTACCTGTGATGTCGCCGTTATGGCCATTAAGACCAATAGACCCCACGTCAATATCCTCGACATTTTTAGATCCAAATAGGTTAGGTTGTTGTTTATTTTGTTGAAAATTTTTATTGCGAAATTCTCCTCAAAATCAGTTGCGGAGAATAGCTGTGCGTTTTTCAATTTTTGGCTTAGCAAAAATTTCGTTTTTCTATTTTTCTTGTTTTCGTTTTTCACAAATTTTCTTCGCAAAGAAAATATGACGTAAATGTTCGGGTCTCACTTGGTATTTTCTTTTCACAGAGATAGAATTTCTTTTATTTTTTGTTGAGGTTTTTTCGAATTCACTGATTTTTCTGATTTGGTTTTAATAAAATTTAAATGTGGACGTTTTTCGTTTTGGTTATCTGATGAGACACTCCCCGTTTAAAATTTTCTTTTTTTTTTTGGGAAAATTAAAACTTCACTTTTCTTTCAGCCAAGAAGCAGCACGAAAAATAAAACTCAACGACGCCTGCTCCCCTCAAAATTCGTTGAGGTGATGAGTGCTGAGGATGGTTGTTAGTGGTACAGGCGGCAATGGTGTTAGTGGTGATTACCGAGGAGTTTAGGGTGTCCTACACTTTTCCCCAGTGGAAACCCAAGGGAAAATATTCGCACACTTAATTTTTTTCTAATAATTTCCAAACAATTTGTTTTGTTTTTTCTTAATCTTCTCTCTTTTTTTGGTATTTCAATTTTGTTAGATTTATTTCTTTTGCCTTTTGAAAATTTAGGTTCACAAAATCTCACACAAAGAAACACACAAAAAATTTTAATATAGATTTTATTTCTGTTTTTTTTTTCTAACTTTAAAGAAATGATTTTTCTTTGCTTCAAGTCAGCTCAACTCTCTCGGTGTGTATGCGCCTAGATGCGTCTACAAAATCCGATTGGTGTATGGAAAAATTTTGCACTCATCATTAACCTTTACGAGCCATTCAGCAGCAGAGCAGGAGCAGCGAATACGAAAACGCCAAGTTCGAAAAGAGAAATTTTGAACAAAAATCTACTATAACTTGAGTCTAATGAGAATGTTCGAAGACCAATATTAAGTTCGAAAAGTGGTTTTAGGGGTTGAAGGACACTACGGTAAATGTGCAACTGTGTAAGGATGTTGCCACTTATTTGAGAGAGGTTGGGAATTGGGGGTTAGTTTTATGGCAGGACCAAAGGGGAAAAATGTTCCCTTTGATATCTGTAGATATAATTGGACATTATCTAGAGAAGCTATTTTCTAATTGGAATCTGAAAAGGGATTCGAAAAGGAGGATTAATATTCTGTTGCACAGCATGCAAGAATCTTCTATTAATCGAAATTTTTTTCTATTTTTTTTTCAAACAATTTCAATATGTGGCGTAGGCTCCTGTAGGATTATACCGACGTGTCCCATCTTCGAACATGATCTCGGTTTGGTAAAAATATTACAATGTGCACAGTTGGGATCAAATATTTGATCAACACCGCAGGAGTAAACCGATTAGTCCCATCTTCAGAATACAGGCTTGATTAAAACATTGAGATGTACAAAGTTTGGTTCAAATCGGGAACATTTTGACCATTTTGGGGAGTTACTAGAAGGAGTGGATCGATCTTCCGTCTTCGACCTTGATTTAAGTTCAAAATAAATATTACAATGTGTAAAATTTGGATGAAATTGGTAACTGCCTTCGAGAGTTATCGCCTCCCTGATAAGGTGCAATAAGGTGCCTCGTCTTGATATAGATAGAACTCCCACGTCTGCCCGTCTGTATGTTGTAATCACTCTAGCCGCTAAATATATAGCGGTGCACGTTTAGGCATAGCCGGTTTATGAGGGTACCCCCCAATTTTCATTATTTTCGGGTTCTTGAGAGCGCTTTTGAACCGAATTCGATGAAATTTGGTAGTTTGCGTTCTTCTACTTACTTATTTACTTAGCTGGCTTGTGACAGAACTTTCGTTCCAAAAGCTGAGCTTAAAAAATATTTCCAGGCGTGTGGTCTTTTGCGCAGTTTTTCCAATTTGAAAGACTTGATCTTTTCATCTAATTCGTGGCCTCCCCCTTCTGCGTGAACTATCAGCTGGTTCGCTTTTATATGCCTTTTGAGCTGAGGCATCTTCATAAATTCTCACAACATGACCTAACCAACGTAGTAACTGTATCTCGATACGTCCAACAATGCCGATGTCCGAGAATAGCTGGTACAACTCATGGTTCATTCGACGGCGATATTCACCGTCAACGCAGATCGGTCCATAGATCTTTCGGAGAATTTTTCTCTCAAACACTCCAAGAGCTGCCTCCTTTGCTTGCGTAAGTATCCATGCTTTCGATACATATACCAGCACGGATAGTATCAACGTCTTGTAGAGTGTCTGGCGGGAGGTGGTCTTGATTCTAAACTGCTTACTTAGCCCATAGAAGCATCTGTGGGACAACAACTATCCTTCTTCGAATTTCAAACCTGAAGTCATTAGTTTTATTTATGGCGGTACCAAGGTATATAAAATCTGTAGTTATCAAATTCCATAGTTGGTCCGAGTCTACTGGACGTCTTGCGCGTTGATACCATCAGCTTGGTCTTCTCGCCGTTTACTGCCAGACCCACTTTGGCAGACTCCTTCTCAATTTGTTCAAAGGTGACTGTTACCCCTCTCAATGTTCGACCCATTATTTCGTTGTCATCGGCGTAGGCAAGTAGTATGTGTTGTTTGGTGTGCAGAGTGTTATTTCTGTTCACCTTTGCCTCTCGTATGACATTGTCTGAATCCTCGTTCGGTATTAAAGGGCGCCGAGAGGTCCTTTCCAACTTTAACTGCTGATCGTGTGCCATTTGTCCCACCCCTCTGCGTACGTCCCTGGTTCTGTGGCATCCTCTTCACCGCAACTATTTGATACCAGAAGTTCCTTCCAGATCCTCAGCACGCTGTCTGTATCCGTCACCAAGTTTTCTTCTTCATGTCTACAGGAGGGTATGCCTGCAACAAAGCCTTCGGCTTGGTGTTTTACTCTGGTAAACTTTCCGGACTTCATTCTGACTCTGTACATCTTGGCTCAATATTGAGTTAAGCTTCAGAGTAGTTCCGTATAACGGTTCTCCCATTATTCGGCATTTTGGGACTTTTGGGCACGTTTTTCATCCGAATCGGCTCTAATTTTATATTTCGAATTTTCATTGAGTGGCAAAAAAACAAAAAATTTCAATATTGGTTCACGATTTGTAATATCATTCATATTTAAGGGTGGCTGTAATATGTTATATATATATATATATATATAAATGTAAGCATTACCATTTCAGTCAATATTGGGGATTTCTGTACAAATCCCAATGGGGTTATAATGGCAACCCGTTTTTCATAATTTCACAAAATTGTACTATATTTAAATACTTAAAAAATCAAAATTATATATGAGTAATAATTTGAAATAAGACCATATATATTTATATATTTTATATATATATTATATTATTATTTTTTCCAAATCCTATTTCCTCCTGCCCCATTTTAAACAACGCTGCTAATTAGAATTCGACACAACCACCATTCATTTTTGCTTCTTCCAATAATTTCATTTTTATATTAGCTCTCTCTCTTCTATTTTAAATTCTCGAATCTTCCCTCTCGCGTTTTCTTCCTTTATAGACAAAGAACGGTGAGACTTCATTATAGGGGAGAGGTGTAATGGTATCGAAAAATATCATGTTGAAATAACCATGTATGTTCTTTGGCCTCCTTCGTATACAAAAACACTTGTTATTGTCTTACTCTCGGCTGTGTTTTATGTTATGGCTCTCTTCCAAATTTCATTCCAGTTAGCCATTATGGCGTAGGACTCTCGCACACACACACACATACGATAAATTCTACTCTCTTTCTCCCAATCGGTCTTTGTGTCATGTTCGAAAATTCGTAACAACCCTTAAAATGTCGATTCATGTTTTTTCTTTTTTTGGGTTAAATGGACCGGCGCAGTTTTTTTTTTGCTGTTGTTGTTTTTATGCCTCTTATCGATGGTCAGGCATTTGGCTTACAACACTCACCACACATTCATCCCCTAAGCAACCAAAAAAAAAAAAACGAAAAAAGTGTTACAATGAAAGTGGACGAAGGAGGAATAAAAGAAAGTAACCAAATAGTGAATGAATGAAAAATATGCAATATTATTAAAACATCCATTATGTAAATGTTCAAAATATTTTCTTGAAAATTATAAGGAACCAATATTTTTTATGGAACCCCCAATAATTGTTTGTAAAAAATGGATCCTATTTTTTGTAATTCCCCCTAAATAAAAAACATTTATATTTTGTTGTTATGAAAGTTTCAAATGGACAAAATATTATCATATAACAGTTTGCAATCATTAGTACCGTATCAACATTATGGGATGAGGTGTATTTCATTGGGTTTGTGTCTTTGCTGACACGTAATGCTTTAAAGGTCATATTTGTTATAAACTTGGTTTTAAACCCAATGTTGCCATTAATTTTTTATACTCTCTACAATAACGTGGAGTTTATATTAAATTGGCCATTCCGTAACACATCGAAATAATCACCAAAGAGCGCATAGTATAAAACTGCCATACAACATAAGGTAAAACTAAGATTTAAGAGTTTTATAATTTTTACTTATGCTTAAAAACATTATTTTCTAAATAATATTTGAAGAAATAATATATTTCAATAGGTTGTTGTTGTTGTGTTTTGGCCTGCTCAAAACATTTGCAACTACACATTTCGAGAGTTTTTAAATACTTAACGAATATAGGCTAAAAATAGGCCCTATTAACAAGGACCCTATTAATAAAGGAAAACGAAGCAATTTTATTGAGTTGGTTGCATAATTTCGTAACAAATGTTATATTTCCGAAAAAAGTCGATAAAATGGGTGGCGATAAATATAGTGAACACATTAAAAAAAAAAAAAAAAAAAAAACAAATTATAGACAATTATAAAAAAGGTATATCCTAAAAAGATCATACAGAACTGTAATATTTATGATACATTGCTACTGCTCCTAGGTTGCTTGGTCTTGCAAAGGGGTATGTCGGTCCACATTTTGGCATAGAATTTTTTCCTACAAAACTGATTAATATTGGTCCACTTTTTAGAGTAGAAAAATTGGCTTAGATTCAGGTTAGGCCTCATATATAGGTGTAGACCCCATTATTATACCCTCCACCATAGTTTGGAGAGTATACCTAAGTCTGTTTTTACACGGTCTTTTTGTACACGGTTTTGATATAACACGGTTTGAAAATTGAATATTTTTAATTTTTTTAGACGATTTTATTCCATTTAGCACGATTTGAAATTTTATGTACTTAATTTTTTTTTGTCAAATTTAATTTTTGCGAAGTATGTTCGTATCATATCAAAAAGTATTTATGAAAGAAAAAAAGTCTGAAACCATCGATAGTATCGATAGTTTGCGAACACTAGCTTAAAGATTTAAGTGAATTCCCCTTTAGCGCGTACAAACAATTTTTACTGGTCAAAGCAAATGTGAATAGCACTAATTTAGGGGAATTCCCTTTATGTATAAGATCAATGTATTTTTTACACAGATTCTTCTGGAACCAATCTAACGTGTAACAATTTTTGTCATTCCGTTTGTAACTCATCGAAATATTCATTTCTGGCCCCATCCACCTTCTTGATCCGTCCACCTGTCCGTCCGTCTGTTGTAATCACGCTATCTTCTGAAGGAATTGAGATACGGTGCTGAACTTTGGCATATGTTTGTCTTTTGTCGGCAGGCAGGTCAAGTTCGAAGATGGGATATATTGGTCCACGTTTAGGCATAGCTCCCATATAAGGGTACCCCCCAATTTTCGGTATTTTGGGGTTCTTGAGCGAGTTTTTCAACCGAATACGCTGAAATTTGGTACTTTTAGTTTTACTAAATGTCTCCACAAAAAATTATAAACATTGGCCCACTTCTGGTAGCCACATATAACGTTACCTCCTAATTTTCAGTTTTTTGGGGGTTTTGATCGTATTTTTCCACCGAATTGGCTGTAATTTAGTATTTTGAGTTCTTAATAGGTACCAAATCTCCCCACAAAAATTATAAATATAGGTCCATTTTTTCGGATAACCCCCATATAAGGGTACCCCCAGTTTTCGGTATTTTGGGGTTCTTGAGCGCGTTTTTCTACCAAATTCGCTGCAATTTGGTATTTTGTAGTAGTATATGGTAACAAATCTCCCTACCAAACATTTTTAATATTCGCCCCTTTTTCATCTGCGGAAGATACGAAAAAAAACTAGAATATAATGTTCGATAATTAACATGTATTATTCATATATATGAACTGTAACCCGCCTTTAGGCCTAGCCCCTGTTTGGGAGGTACCAGAAGGAGTGGACCGATATTACCCATGTTCGAACTTGAACTAATTTTGGAAGAAATAAGAAGATGAGCAAAGTTTGGATGTTTGTAGAAATGTTGGTATAGGTAAACATTTTGGTATGTTCCCTACATTTTTATTTCAAGTACCTCTCAGTATATCTATGGTGGAGGGTATCCAAAGTTCGACCCGGCCGAACTTAACGCCTTTTCACTTGTTTATTTTTCTACGTTTTTAAATGAAATGACTCTAATTTGATAGTTTAAGTTCTCAATTGGTTTAAATCTTCCTATTTTCATCTTTCGTTGCCTAGAAACAAATTCTAACAAATTCTAATTAGTTTTTGAGTTATCGTGCCCACATTCGCAAAAACATGTTTAGAGAAAAGCGCGTTTAAAGTTTGAGAAGCCCTTCAGCCGTCACTTAATGCTGACACAATAAATCGGCTATATCTTCAAGATTTATTAGATTTTCATTTAAAATTTTGTAGGGACATTCTTTAATTATTGTAGATTCGAATTATATCAACAAAATTTTTGACCCCGAGAATTAATTAGTATTGCCCCCTTCCTTAATTAGTATTGCCGTTTTCCTGTAGTTGGCGCTTTTTCTTGCCATCTCTTCCTCGAAAACCACTTTGGATTTTTTTCTTCTCCGATGAAATTAAAAAATTCCGCCTAGCCGATAATAACCAGATTTTTTTTATCTTAGGCAAACATTTTTTCCAATTTGGCTACAGCAAAATTGTTTATCAATATATCTCCGATATTGATTGGATGTCCACATCTGAACTGACCTGGAAAAATTGAGGAACAAGGAACTCGTAAATAAGCGTCTTGTATCTAGGTGGCAGACAAGATGGAATGAGAGTAGGAATGGTGGGTGACGCACACCTTTTTGAAAGACGTAACCTTTGTACATAATCGACAGGAACTTGGCTTCGGGATATTTACTGGCATGGTTCGTTAAATGCATTTTTGCATAAGAGTGCTTTGTCTGTGACTCAAAATTTTGGATGTGGCGAGGGACGCGAGGATGCTGTGCACGTACTGAGTCAGTGCATGTATTATGATGACTTCAGAAAATTGGCCAGTACGGATATTCACAGTGCACACGATGGTTGGGATTAACCACTTTAGTCGTGTGGGTCGAGACTTATGCGGCACTTGTTGTATTTGTAAGGGAGGTGTTTACTAGGAGGAGGACTTAACGGAGGTGATTCCCTGAGTTCTAATGGCTATGAAGCTGGGCAGGCGCTATAGTCTGTGGGTAACCAGTCTAGAACTGTTTGGAGTTCTACTGGTAAAAACTTCGGCTATGGACCTGATCGAAGTTTTTCGGTAGAATGGCTTTCAGCTTTTGAAAAAATCCACGCCTAAAATGAGACTTGAAAAAATATTTTGAAAAAATCCACGCCTAAAATGAGACTTGAAAAAATAATTTGAAAAAATCCACGCCTAAAATGAGACTTCAAAAAATATTTTGAAAAAATCCACGCCTAAAATGAGACTTGAAAACATATTTTGAAAAAATCCACGCCTAAATTGAGACTTAAAAAAATATTTTGAAAAAAATCCACACCTGTCGAAAAATTGAAAAAATCCACGCCTGTTGAAAAATTGAAAAAATCCACGCCTGTCGAGAAATTGGAAAAATATTTTGAAAAAATCCACGCCAAAAATGAGACTTGAAAAAATGTTTTTTTAAAAAATCCGCGTAATTTGAAAATTAAATAAAAAATTCACGCCTATCGAAGGCTTGAGAAAATATTTTCCATTTTCTCCCAGACTTATGCAATGGGAGACTTTGCTCCCATAAAGTTGTTACATAAAATATAGCCTTTTAAGGGGATCCCCCCATTCTCGGGGTCAAAAATTTTTTTGATTTAATTCGAATCTACACTAATTCAAGAATGTCCCTATAAAATTTCAAGTGAAAATCTCAAGAACTCTTTAAGATATAGCCGATTTATTGTGTCAGCATCAAGTGACGGCTAAAGGGCTTCTCAAACTTTAAACGCGTTTTTCTCTTTTGCGAATTGCGGGCACGATAACTCAAAAACTAATAACCCAATCGATTCCAAATTTTTACACGTTTCTCCAAGTCATTCGGTGAAGATCTTCCTTATTTTTTAACTTGGGTTTTGGTCAAAAATCGGCGATTTTCCAAAAATATTTTTTCAAAGGTCCGCCATTTTGTTAATTTTAGAGCGAAGTCAATAATCATAGTTCATACGAGAGCCAGACATGTACTCTTTCTAACACCATTGGAATTTTGGAAATTTTTCCCTTAAGCCAAAAGAATTCGATGAGCAATGGTTATATCTGGACAACGCCCCTAATGCATCCAGACGAAGGAATATCTTCTTTTGAGCTGTTTAAAAGCCACGTCCAAAAAAGAAACCACTTCTTTCTATTCCTCCATCTTTTTTTATTCAGTCTAATTTTTGTGTTAATTAATATCTAAATTACAAATCAAATCCCCCTCACGAAGCCGCTATACTTTGTGTCACTTCTTCTGCATCTTCGCCATCATCCATATTGACCATTTGTAAATCTTCGACGAAATTTGTCAGCGGCAATTCAGCTTCTGTCGCAACATCGCCACTACCACTAGATTCCGGCACCTCCGATGATGGCAGTTCCATTGAAGCTTCCACCTCAGGGTTTGTTCTACCCTGAGCTAAGAAAATTGAATTTGATGGATTTCCGGCTATGGGCATGCCAGCCATTGGAAAACCATTTTGTATATTGACGGGACACATACAAGGTACAAATTCCACATTGGCAGCTGCAGGAACGGTGGGACTGGGTGATGCTCCTGACTTATTATCCTCATTTATATTACTTGGTGGTTTGTAGATGGAATATTCAGGGTAGGGATATACAGGACGATTATAGTTGATGTTAAAATGATTGGTGTACACCTTGCGATTAAAGGCGGGATAGGCAGCTTCAATGTTAACAACAGCATCGGTTTTAATGAAGGCAGCAGTTCCATCATTTTTGCCCTCGGACTCTGTTGTGGCAGCTGTTGTAGTTGTGGAGGCAGTTGTTGTGGTGGGTGTAGGAGTTGTTGTTGTTGTAGTCGTAGTTGTACTACTGGTTGTTGGTTTCGGTGTTGTTGTCGTCGTCGTCGTGGTCGTTGAGGTAGTAGTTGTCGACGAAGTAGTCGTAGGGGTGGTTGTACCCTTTGTCCCACCAGCTGTTATTTGATTTGCACCACTCCACGACCTCACCACATTTGCATATTTTTTCCCTTGCTTTAGTTCACTTTTATTTATTTCATTTTCTGCTACGTCCGCCGTTGCTGGCACAGCCACACCACCTGCCCCAGCACCCATTGCCTGCGGCAGCAGAGATAACATTGGATTAAAATAGGGATTATTAGCCAATGCGGCATAGTTGGTCACATAATCCGTTGAACTCATCATGGGGAAGGGTAAAGGATTACCAGCCATTGGCTGATAGGTATAGGTTCGAAAATATGTCAAAGGTATTTGTTTCATTACTGGCGGTGGTGTAGAGGTGGGTTCACTGGAACAGGGAGAAGGAGACGGTCTAGATTAATTGGTGTCAATATGAAGTGTCTTAGGTGGAGAAAACTCTACTTACGTGGGGCTGGAACGCCACCAAAAGGCATTAATCGGTCCAATGACGGAAAGGGTGAGTAGCTGAAATGAAAAAAAATGAAATAAACTTTTATAATAATTTATGAGTAATTTTTGCAAAATTTTGTAATTGGGTTTCAATGTGTCAAATTGTCGCGTTGTAAATTTTGGACTTGAAATGTGTAGCACCTCATTCCTTTACAATAATCATTGAAGTTTAGTTCATATTGTATTGTTATACAAGGGGGATATGCCCCGCTCTTAAAAAATCAAAAGATCAAAAACTTGAAAAAATATTTTTCAAAAATCAAGGCCAATCAAAAACATCAAAAAAATTAATAAATATTTTAAAAAAATCCATGCCTATCGAAGTCTTTTCGCCTATCGAACAGATGAAAAAATTAAAAATTCACGCCTATCGAAGACTTGAAAAAAATAAAAATTCACGCCTATTGAAGATTAAAAATTTTTTTTTTCAAAAAATCCACGCCTAAAATTAAATTTGAAAAAAATATTTTTAAGAAATCCACACAAGAAAAACGACAAGAAAATATATTTTTTAAAAATCCACGCCTTAAATTAGACTTGAAAAATATTAGATATTTATATAATTTATTAAGAATTAAATAATTATACCCTCCACCATAGTATGGAGAGTATATTAAGTTCGTCATTCCGTTTGTAACTCATCGAAATATTCATTCCCGACCCTATAAAGTATATATATTGTTGATCAGGGTAAAATTCGAAGACGATCTAGCCATGACCGTCCGTCCATCTGTCCGTCCGTCTGTTTGTAATTACGCTATCTTCTGAAGGAATTGAGATAGGGTGCTGCAATTTTTCATAGGGTTGTCTTTTTTCTGCAGGCAGGTCAAGTGCGAAGATGGGATATATCGGTCCACGTTTAGGCATAGCTCCCTATGGGGTTCTTGAGCGCGTTTTTCAATCAAATTCGCTGAAATTTGGTACATTGGGTTATTTTTGGCTACCAAATGTCTCCACTAAAAATTTTAAAGATAGGTCTATTTTTTCGGGAAAGCACCCCATTAGGGCAGTCCAAATTTTCGATATTTTGGGGTCTTGAGAGTTAACTGATTAGTTCCGTGTATAGGGGTTTTCCCCATGTAGGCGTATTCTACCATAGTACAGGGGATAGTCGTTACTTGAAATAGTCAGTTTTACCCTACAAATTATGGAATTCTAAGACGATTTAGCCATCGGTTGTAATCATTCTGCTTTCTAAGGAAATCGTTGTAAAAAAACTCGAACCTGACGTTAATGAAATATATCGGCCAGCATTTAGGCATCTCCCCCATATAATTATACTTGAAACAAAACAGAAATATTGGGTTCGAAATTGACATATGTCGGTTATTGATTAGGCGTAGCCCTCATATAATTATAACCCTAATATATTCGCTATATGTGACATCTAGTGGGAAAAATTGATACAAACTCGGTATAAAATCGGTTTTAACCCCAAAAATGAGTTTTCATATTTTTTAAGATATTTGACGTTATATATCCGTATATATATTTTATATAGATTTCTCTTGTTCAGTGACTTATACTAAAATTTGATGGAGAATATTTTTGTTTTTTATACCACTCTTCTAAAACGATATCTAGTGGGAAAAATTGGTACAATTTTGGAATAAGGTCTGTTTCAATCCTAAAATGAATTTTCATATTTTTAAGATTTTTGATGTTATATATTCCGTATATATTTTATATATACCGATTACTCTTGTTCAGTTTTCATATTTTTTTAAGATTTTTGACGTTATATATTCGGTATATGTATTATATATACCGATTTCTCTTGTTCAGTGATTTATGCTAGAATATGATGGAGAATATTTTTGTCCCCTATGCCACCCTTCTAAAGCGACATCTAGTGGGGAAAATTGGTACAATCTCCAAATAAAATCTGTTTTAAACCTAGAACGAGTTTGCATATTTTTAAGATTTTTAAGTTTTAGACTGGTTTTTGTGTTTTGTTCAATTCTGAGACTTATAAGGTTTATGGCGAACATTTTTCTAGAATATTCTGACCTGCTATAACCCCTTTTTATGGAACAGGGAACCGAAAAGACCCTTCATAGAGTCGACTGAGGATTAACGTACTATACAAAAATACTCCTCACATTTATATCAGTAATATTGCCAAAGACACCATATACCTAAATGGATTTCGAGTTAATCCTAATCCGAACATTTTGTAATGTCATGGAAATGAGAAATAATGCCAAGTCTTTTTAGGTTACATCCCGACGTAAACTTTCAAAATGCCGATACACGTGTCTTCTATTTTTTGGACCCTCTATCATAATTTTTTTGGAATTTCCCCATAATCAATTTTTTTTTTGTTGCACAGTGTTATAATCCGCATGCCTTTAAATGTATCGCATTAATTTGATACACACCCAAGTTTGTCTCTTAAGTCTTTTGTTTAAAGAAGTTTCACAATTGTTTTTATGTCTTTTTTTTATTTTGCTTCTTTTTTCACTATAATCCTTTTATTTTGAAATATTATTTTATTTGCGTCAATATATATTTTTTATTCACATACCACTAAATATTTCATTGGATTAATAAACATTGTAATCCTTTGTGTTTTTATTTTTCAAATATTTTTTAATTTTCAAATATTTTTTTTTAATTTTCCAATATTTATCTTAAGCACAATCCGTAACAAATATTAGATCTTTACACAATAACAGTTATTGGTATTCTAACGCTATTAGATTACGAAATGCAGCTTTTATAGCAACAACATCATCCAAACTAACGGCTCACGCACTTGTCTACCCCATTCTATCCCCCAAAAAAAAAAAAAAAAAAAACAACTCCACAAAAATTTCAATTTGTCAGAACCCTTTCCATGCCAGAGAATTAATTCAGCGTTAAAAACAAATAACCACGGACAGACTAAATCCACCCAAAACAAAAAATGCATCCAAAACTTTACAAAAACAAAGAAAAAGAATCTCCCAAACGCATGATGATGATCAATGAATGCCAAACAAATCATTTCATAGAAAGAAAATCTCCACACAAGCAGAAGAAGATAAAAGGGAAACCCAAAACTTAAACAATAATTTGGTAGTGGTATTATGTGTTTTCTGGTGGGGCGGAAAGATAGACATAAAACGCATGCCACACCGAGACACACCGCTGACCGCATCACATAAAACGTCAGCTCAAATTTCCAATAAGAAAAATCTCATGAAATTAAATGCAACAACAACAATAATAATAGAGTTAGGGATATCATGTTTGTAGACTTTTCTTTACAACCATTGATATGGCCATTCATCAGGGTTACTTAGTTAGCAGTCATATGCTAAGTGTACCTATCAAAATATTTGTGACTTGTAAGCAAAAGGGTGCCATCATAGTTTTTGGATTGATGGATTTCATGTAAATGAAGATATTTTACAAAAGCTATTGGGAAGGGAATTTTTTATAAAACTTGGAGTTCGAAAACGGAATAATGAAATTAAATCTTTTTCAAACATATATATAAATTATCCGCACAGACTATGGTATGTCATTTACGGAATTTAGTCGGATCGATTTTAGATTTAATTCTTTAGGGAACAGAAAATATTCTAAGGTATTCTACAGATAGACGATATATATTAATATAGGCTTTGATTTGGTGCATCGAGAATTATATAGTGTGTCACCTGACCCTGTAAGTTCTTAAATTGAAGTCTTATAGAATTTCGAAAATCCCAGTCCCCTATTAAGAACCAGACCTTGTAATATGATGTAAATTTCCCAATATGATTTTTCCTGCACATAGTTTCTATAACATCTATCACCCCTAAAAACCTTTACTTCTTAATATTTAATCCATTCATAATAAAATTGACTGAGGAAACTGAAACTGGTACATAAACAAATTTAGATTGTTGTTATTAATTTGTTAAACACAACAGTGTTATAAAAAATCAAAAATTCCCGAAAGAAAGTGATAGTAAATCTCCTAAGAAGGGAAATCTCTAGAAAAGGGGGAAAAATTAATTAAGAAAATTTTCATTTTTTCTAATCGCAGACTTTTAATAATTTTATGGTACAATAAAATTGTTTAAATCAAAGTCATTGACAATAAACAAAAGATTTAAGACATAAACTTTTCGTGTAGTAATAATGTATGATTTATTTTCTACATATTTAGGAGACCTTGTGAATTAGTGCCATATTTTGGAAAATGCCTGATGTGAATCTGAAAACTGAATCAAAGGAATGTAGATCTTTCATAATTTTTTATGATCTACACTCAATTTTTCTTCTTGTTCTTAGCATAAATTCTAATTTAAAGACAATAAATGCAGACACTACAGAAATAAAAACTGCAAAATCAAGAATGTCGCGAGAGTTACGTCGCGTAAGTGACCGAGTAAAATCCTTCGCAAATAAAGGACATGGCAATTCGCCGAGTTTCCCATTATTAGCAATTATGTCTAAAGTCATATATATTTGAAGTCGCGTGAGTGACCGCTCTTTTATGGATTTTATCTCAAAAAAGTTCTACAAAAAAGTATTAAGGGTGAATTGTAAAAAAAAAATAATTTGTTTTCAATTTATTTAACATTTAAAGTTTGATGTTGCCCCTGAACGTCGTCTAAGTGACTGTGGAAGTGCCCATATATCAAATAATGGATTATATAAAATAATTTAAATAGACCGTTTCGACCTTTTTATGCGTTTCGACTTTTTTAACGTAGGTTCGGATAAATTTATACAATATACAAAGTTTGATACCCCATTCGTTTCACATTTATTTATTTTGCGTTGTAGTAACAAAGCCCATATAAGATTAAAAAAAATTTAAACGACATTTACTTTAAAACTTTTTACATGTTTAACCTCGTCTACGAATATTTAAATGGCATATATTCAATGGAATTGTCATTTGAAACCCACTGGATTTACTAGTCAATCTAAACGTCCTATTACTCCCATCGAGAGTTATTTTGCCCATCAACCAGAAAGGCGGACGGAGCTCGAACAAATATTAAATAGGACCTTTTACAGGGGCTATGTAAAACCATGAACCAGCGATGAACGAAGAAGTTGTTTATTCATCGGGAACTCGGAATGCCGAACTACACCCATTTGAGTGGTTTATATCAAAACATGTATTAATAATATTGTATTAATAATATTCGGCATATTTATTTTCAGGGTGGCGTAGGGGATGATAGATACCAAGCAACGGCTCTGATTGGCTTTAACATGGCGAAGTCCAGGCTTATCTTGGTCCCTCTTCCATCTCAATTGTGGACACTGACCTCCCCGCGGTGCCACCTGGGGAGCTATTCTCATCACCCGATGAAATAGTGAGCTAATATGTGCCGCGAGTTCACCCATAAGAACTATAAAAAATGGGTTGAGGCGTCGGAATAGTGCCCACTCTCGGAAAACCCAACATACTATGAAAAAGCAAAGAAAAAGAAAACCAAACCACCCTAATGTTGACGCCCCCGCAAACGTATAAAAGACCACGATCTGCGAATCTGCACTTGGAATGTGCACACGTTGTACAGAACAGGCGCAGTATTCGCTTTGGCGGATATACTCAAGAAGTACAGAGCCGATATTATTGCCTTACAGGAAATGCGATGGAATGGGGCAGGCGTAAGTAAATCAGACGATTACGCCCTGTATTATAGCTGCCATGAAACGAGACGTTAATTTGGCTGCGGATTTATGGTTAACAGGAGAATAAAAGACATCGTCTCCAAATTCACTCCAGTTGATGTGCGAATTGCTTCGACCGAAGACAAAGATGAGCAGACCAAAGATATATTCTACGAGCGCCTAGAAACAGCATATGACCGTTGCCCTGGCCATGACATTAAAATTCTGCTAGGAGATTTTAATGCAAAAATCGGAAGGGAAAATATCTTTGGCCCCACCGTCGGAAAATTCAGCCTTCATGAAGAAACATCCGACAACGGCATGAGGTTGATTGACTTCGCGGCAGCAAAAAACATGGTAGTTAGCAGCACCAGATTCAAGCATCTCGATATACACAAGACCACCTGGATTTCTCCTGATCAAGTAACGAGAAACCAAATTGATCATGTTGTGATAGACGGAAGGCATTCATCCAGTGTTTTAGACGTCCGATCGATCCGAGGAGCGAATATCGATTCGGACCATTACCTTGTGGCAGCCAAGGTACGCACCCGTCTTAATGTTGCAGCAAAGTTGGATCTAATACAACACGGAAACTCGACGTCGAAAAGCTGCAAACACAACAGGTGCCGAGGCCTACTCCGGTCAACTTACCCATCTGCTTGAAGAAAGCACTTCTTGTCCCGATAATAGTATAGAAGCACAATGGCAAAGAATTGCCCACTCCCTACAAACTGCAGCAACAAGAACAATTGGGTACCAAAAACCACCACCAAGAAACCCATGGTGCGATCAGGAGTGTCGTAATGCTACCCTGCAGACAGTAGCAACACGTAACGTGATGGAGAATTATTGGGAGAAAAGGAGAGAGGAGAAACGTGTTTTCAGAAAAAAGAAGAAAGAACAAGAAAAACGTGAGCGTGAGCAAATCGAGATGTACAGGAGTCAGAATGAAGTCCGGAAATTTTACCAACGAGTAAAACACCAAACCGAAGGCTTTGGTGCAGGCACATCCTCCTGTATAGATGAAGAAGGAAACCTGGTGACAGATACAGACAGCGTGTTGAGGATCTGGAAGGAGCATTTCGAAAAGCTACTAGTATCAAATAGTGGCGATGAAGAAGATACCCCAGAACCAATAAGAGATGATGGTATAGAGTGTATACCACCTAGCCAAGATGAGGTCATAAAAGCAATTAATCGGCTCAAGAACAACAAAGCAGCAGGAGCCGATGGATTACCAGCCGAACTATTCAAGACTGGTGGCCAGATGCTGGTCAGGGGCATGCACCAGCTGATTAACACAATTTGGCTAGATGAATGCATGCCCAATGATTGGAACCTCAGCATCCTGTGTCCCGTGCACAAAAAAGGAGACAAAACGATATGTGCCAACTATAGATGAATAAGTCTCCTTCCCATCGCATATAAAGTGCTATCCAGTGTGCTGTGTGAACGATTGAAGCCAATGGTCAATGACATCATTGGACCATACCAATGCGGCTTCAGACCTGGCAAATCCACCATTGAGCAGATTTTCCCTCTGCGCCAAATCCTGGAAAAGACCCACGAAAACCACATCGACACATACCACCTATTTGTCGACTATAAAGCCGCATTCGACAGCCCTATCCGTTCAGAGGTGTTTAATGCCATGTCTGCGTTCGGCATTCCTGCAAAATTAATACGGCTATGCAGGATAACTTTAAGTGGCACAAGGTCAGCCGTTAAAGTAGGAAAGGACCTATCGGAGCCTTTCAATACCGAACGAGGATTCAGACAAGGTGACAGTTTGTCGTGTGATCTTTTTAACATCCTACTGGAAAATGTCATACGAGACGCAAAGCTGAACAGAAATGGCACTCTGTACACCAAACAACATCAGTTACTCGCCTACGCTGATGATATCGATATAATGGGTCGAACATTGCGATCGGTAACAGCCACCTTTGAACAAATTGAAAAGGAGTCTGCCAAAGTGGGTCTGGAAGTAAACGGCGAGAAGACCAAGCTGATGGTATCAACGCGCAAGACGTCCAGTAGACTCGGACCAACTGTGGAAATTGAGAACTACAGCTTAGAGGTAGTTAAAGACTTTATACACCTTGGTACCGCCATAAATAAAACGAATAATATCAGTTTTGAAATTCGGAGAAGGATTGTGATGGCCAACAGATGCTACTATGGTCTAAGTAAGCAGTTTAGAAACAAGGCCACCTCTCGCCAGACTAAACTCACACTTTACAGGACGCTGATACTACCCGTGCTATTATATGGATCAGAAGCATGGGTACTTGCGCAAGCAGATGAGGCAGTGCTTGGGGTGTTTGAGAGAAAAATTCTCCGAAAGATCTACGGGCCGATCTGCGTCGACGGTGAATATCGGCGTCGAATGAACCACGAGCTCTACAATTTATACGCGGACATCGACATAGTCAGTCGTATTGAGCTGCAGCGACTACGGTGGCTAGGCCATGTTGTGCGGATGAATGAAGATACCCCAGATCAAAAAGCATATAACAATGAGCCTACTGATGGTTCCCGTAGAAGGGGAAGGCCACGAATTAGATGGAAAGACCAAGTAGAAAACAACATCTTCGAACGTGGTCTTCCAAATTAGTGGACTTGCGCACAAGACCGACGTGCTTGGAAATCTTTTTTAAGCTCGGCTTATGGAACAACCGTTCTGTAACAAGCCAGCTAAGTAAGTAATATTTATTTTCAACCCTCAAGAACCTGCAATGCCAAATTACTGAAAAGAAAATATCAAAAACTCTTAAATATATAGCCGATTTATTGTGTTAACATTAAGGTACGACAAGAATGGTTTCTTCAACCTTAAACACATTTTTTGCGAAGAGTGTTTTTTATAAGAGACGGGCACGAAACTCAAAAACTAATTATCCAGTCCGTTCCAAATTTTAACACATAGTATGAACTAGTTTAAATGTAATCCGTCAAGATCTTCCTTTTTTAAAACTTGGTTTGTGGTCAAAAATAATAAAAACAAGTGAAAAGGCGTTAAGTTCGGCCGAACTTTGGATACCCTCCACCTTAGATATACTGACAGGTACTTGTAATGAAAATATAGGGAACATACCAAAAAATGAACCTATACCAACATTTCTACAATCCGATTATGTAAGCAATAAGTTTTTATAGAAAATTATACCCTCAGCCTTATGGCTAATTAGTGTGTATACACTTTCACACGGTGAAAATGTGCCTCACCGAAATATTGGTTCTAGACCCCATCTTTCTTGGGACCAAATCCGTTTCAGAAAAAGTTAATTTCATCCCATCTTATTATGTCTTCCAAACTTAGTTCAAGTCCGAATTTGGGGAATATCGGTCCATTCCTTCTGGTACCTCCCACACAGGGGCTACGGCTAAGCCTAAATGCGGGCTATAGGTCACATATAGTTCATTATCGAACCGTACGTTCTAGTTTTTCATCTCGATATCCTTTGCAGGTGAAATGATTACAACAGAGTGTTAGTACCAAACCAAAAATCAGATAATTATATTAATATAAAAATGGGGTTATATGGGGACTACGCCTAAAAGGGGTTGACTATTAATAATTTTTTGGTAGGGAGATTTGTTTCCATATACGGCTACAAAATACCAAATTTCAGTGATTTCGGTTGAAAAACGCGCTCAAACACCTCCAAATGCCGAAATTTGGGGGTACCTTTATATGGGGGCTACCAGAAAAAAATGGATTTATATTTATAATTTTTAGTGGAGATAGTTGGTACCCAATAAGAACCCAATATACCAAATTTCAGCGAATTCGGTTGAAAACGCGCTCAAGAACCCAAAATACCGAAAATTGGGGTACCCTTATATGGGGGGCTACCAGAAAAAAATGGACCTATATTCATAATTTTTTGTGGAGTGATTTGGAACCTATTTAGAACTCAAAGTCCTAAATTACAGCCAATTCGGTGGAAAAATACGACCAAAACCCCCAAAATACTGAAAATTAGGAGGTACCGTTATATTGGTGCTACCAGAAAAAGTGGACCTATATTTATAATTTTTTGTGGCGACATTTAGTACCCAATAAGAACCCAATATACCAAATTTCAGCGAATTCGGTTGAAAAACGCGCTCAAGAACCCCAAAATACCGAAAATTGGGGGGTACTCTTATATGGGGGGGGGGGGGTGGGGGGAGCTACTAGAAAAAATATACCTATATTCATAATTTTTTGTGGAGTGATTGGGAACCTTTTTAGAACTCAAAGTACTAAATTACAGTCAATTCGGTGCAAAAATACGACCAAACCCCCCAAAATACTGAAAATTAGGAGGTACCGTTGTATGGGGGCTACCAGAAAAAGTGGACCTATATTTATAATTTAGTACCCAATAAGAACCCAATGTACCAAATTTCAGCGAATTCGATTGAAAAACGCGCTCAAGAACTCCAAAATACCGAAAATTTGGGGGTACCGTTATATGGGAGCTATGCCTAAACGTGGACCGATATATCCCATCTTCGAACTTGACCTGCCTGCAGACAAAAGACAACCTTATGCAAATTTTCAGCACCCTATCTAAATTCCTTCGGAAGATAGCGTGATTACAACAGACGGGCGGGCAGACGGACGGACATGGCTAGATCGTCTTAGAATTTTAGCCTGATCAAGAATATATATACTTTATAGGGTCGGAAATGAATATTTCGTTGAGTTACAAACGGAATGACAAAATTAATATACCCTCCATACTATGGTGGGGGGTATAAAAATACAAATCACAAGTTACAAGTTCTCAATACTATGCACCTTCGTTTACCAGCCGAAAATCGTCGAAATATCAAATCAAGAATGGGTGGGTTCCCTTAACCTCACCTGACTATAGCGGAGGAAAATTAAAATTAAATCGGGACTATATTCAGGTTCGAAAATTGGGATAGGACCTTGTACTTTGTATTTGGTACCCTTTGTGTGGGCGCTATTTATATTGGGCGTTAGTTTGGTAACCAAAGACAATCTTTGAAATCGCGATAGAGCTCGCAATATTCAAGGTAAACTTTCAAATTTTGCATATACATTGTTATTACTCCTTTGATGTTTGGTATTGTAAATGGGATTTATCGGTCCACGTTTTGGTATAGGCCCACGTTCTGGTATATAATGGTATTTTGGAAATTTTTGGTAATTTTTCGGTACCTATAACGGTACCACCCCATCTTCGGTATTTTGAAGGTCTTAATTACATTTTCCCACCATGGTTCTGTAATTTTATATTACCGGGTTTTTAAGGTTGAAAAATATCCAGAAAATTATAAATTTAGGTCAAGGTTTGGACATAGACTCCATATAAAAGTATTGCCCCATTTTCGGTATTATTAATTTGGTATTCCGGGTTATTGTAGGATAAAACACATTTACTACTTAGGTCTGTATTAGAACATAGCCCTCACATTTAAGTTCGGTCCTGTATGCGCACTTTTACCAAATACCTGTAATTTGAAAAAATGTTGGCCGAATGTTGTTGGATCTAACCAACGGCGAAACGCGTGACATTTTGTTAGGAATGGAGTACCTGTCTGGCTTTCCTTTTCATTGCAACTCTGATCATGTAGCTCATCTCGAAAGAGAAATTAATAAAAACTTCTTAGGTTGATGTTTTTAACATCACTCCTGTTTTCGGGATATACATCATCATACATCATATATAAGGTTCGCGATCCTTTAAAAAATATATATATTTCCCACTACATGATGGAGGGTAGCTAAAGTTCGACCCGACCAAACAACATTTTTACTTGTTTGTATTGGAATAGTCAAGCATAGACTAGAGTTTATATTATCTTCCTCATTCTATGCTCAAACGCCACTTTAGATCCTATAAAAAATATATTTTCAATTTCGAATATGTGGACCATCCATTCCGAAATAGCCCCATGAGAGACTTCTTCAGAATGTGAGAAATATTTTTGTCTAATACATTAACCCTCTGTCGACTCTCTAAAGGGGTATTCTCGGTCCACTATTAAAGAAATGATTGAAAATTCATTAAAAACGAGGGTATAGCAGCATATCAGAATATCCTACAAAAATATTCGCCGTAAAGTTTTACTATAAATATCAGAATAGAATACAATTCTAAAATCAGCTTAAACATCAAATATCTTAAAAATATGAAAACTCATTTTAAGGTTAAAACCGATCTTATTCCCAATCTGTGCCAATTGTTTCCATTAGATGTCGCTTTACAAGGATGGCATAAAGTACGAAAATATTCTACATCAAATTTTAGTAAAAATCACTGAACAAGTGATAATATATTTCTATCTCTATATATATAAAAATTACATGTATGTTCGTGATCGCTAAACTCAAAAACTACTGCACCAATTTGGACTAAATTGTATGTACATGTTCTATGGGGCGTGAGGAGTGTTTCTGTGTAGTTTGAAGTTCATCCGACAGATGGCGCAATATTTAGTTTTTTATGGTTTTTCACCATAATTCAAGAACTACTGCACCGATTTTGACCAAACTTTTCTTATCGTAGTCTTGAAATATTCCTGGAGCTCCAGAGATGGTTTAAAAGGTGAGAAAAAGTCGAAAACCGCAAAAAATTTGCAAAATATATTATGAAGCATATTTACATTTCCGCGAATTTAGTATCGAGCCATTTTAATTGCACCATGTCGTTGTTTTATTTGGAGATATTTTGGTCAAAAATGGGTAGCGTATCATTCCTTTAAGACTTCATTTGTCAATTATTGAAAATTTTCAAAATATTTTATTTTTTTTTAAATTGGATTGACATTGTACGAATATTGAAAGTATTATTTTTGTAAAAATACAAAAAAATAATTGAGAAATATGTCATGGAATGCACACTCGATCATTGTATAGAATGCATATACATATTGGGACAAATGCAATTTAGAAGACATTCTGAATGGAGTTTATATCCATTCATAGAATTTTGATTCTAAGATCCATGCTCTAGATTTTTTTTAGATAACAAAAATAGTTCAATAGGAACATGTTATTCCTTAAAGTTCCTAAAATTTTGCTATGCCACGAATATCAAATCAGGTGGTACCATTATATCGTGGTTAAATGCCTAATCGGTGGTTAATATGTTTGAACTTATAAACACAAAAACTCGCATATATCCGATACCATCGGTAAACCAGCAAATGCATAATAGGCATAATATCTAATGTGAAGGATATACCAAAACCTTCGTCAAAAACATATATTATAACATAGAGTCTGACGATGTTTTACGAATACCTCAATATATCAATTACCGATATATAAAATGACGACATCTAATAACAAGTGAAAACGTCGTTATGTTCGACCGGGCCAAACTTTTATACCAGTAGTCGTTCGGGACTGAGGGTACCACTATGTGGAAGCTATCCTAAAAAAGTAGACCGATATCGATAACTTTTGGTATGGAGATTTGTTGCCCAATTAGAATACAAAGTATCTAATCAATTGGTTAAAAATGTGCCTAAAATCCTAAAAACTAATGGTGGTACCGTTATATGGGGAATATCTTAAAAAGTGAACCAATATTCATAATTTTTGGAAGAAAGATTTGCTACCATATGAGAATTTAAAATAATAAATTATCGCGGAACCAAACACCCCAAAATAAGGAATAATGGGGAGTACGGTATATGGGGGCTATCATAAAAAGTGGGCCGATGCCTTTTTGGTCATAAACATCAAAAAGTATATACTCTGAACTGTAATGTTACTCTATGTGAATGTCGATGTGTTTTAGACCCAACCCAACTGAAACTTGATATTCTGTTGCTTCTGATGTAACGATCAAATATAAAATGTTTATCCATACCAAAAATGTTCATGGATATTTCATACACAAAAAAAATGTTTATGCAAGTATGAATAGAAATTAAAAAACAAATCTAAAATATCGAAAATTATTCCTTAACAATATTGCTAAGGCAAGACAACGTTTGCCGGGCCCGCTAGTATATATATATTTAATTGATAAAATAAAAATTCTCATATTCTTTGACCTTAAGCAGATTCATGGCAAATTTCAATAATAAATTTTCACTGCATTTCACTTGTTAATTGGCATTTTGTAAAGTAAATAAATTCAAAACTGTCGAAACTTTTCAGTTTATTTCTTTCTTTCTGTGTCTGCTGTCGCACAGCAAGTTTGTGTCTTAAATCTTTTGTTCTTGAGGTTGCCATTTGGGTGTCACAGGGTCACCAACAAATGTTTTGGGCTCACACAGTCCAGTTTCATGACTACTTAAATTAAAACCATGTTAATGGGTTTCTTAAAGTTGTTGTTTTTGTTGTTGTTGTCCAACGAACAACAAGGGAAGGTAAAACCAAATATTCTTGCAAATGAAAGTGTTTTGAACTTGGAATCAGGCTAGACCTACAACACATGAATGTAATGTAAAAAACCAGTTGCAATGAAAGTAATCGCAGTTCTTGAAATTAAAATAAAAAAAATATTTTTATAAATATGTGGCCAGTGATACGTTTTAGTTTCAATTACAAAAAGTTAAGTGAAACGAAAACAACCAAAATATAAAACCTCGATTTTTTTTCTCGAAAAACAAAAAGAAAATGATTTACAAATTTTCCATAATTTCGGTGCTATTTGCGGTATCATTTCGGGCCTCTCTGTCGTTTGAAATAACAAATAATAATGTGGATTACAATTATAAACCAATGACAAGTGCTAAACCCTATAAAACATTGCAAAGTGGAACATTTTATTTAAATCGGAAAAGTCCGCTGTGGGTATTAAATGATGAACAGCGCAAGGATGCGGCAGTGCCTTTGAAATCGCCTCCCAAAGAAAAATTAAAATACGATCACATTAAACCAATTTATGTACGAAATCGTCAAAATTCACGCCGTTCACCATATTCGCCGCCAAATCGCCACTTCCCCTACAAAGCCCAAAAACGTGTAACATTATATACGAGACCAAATTTACAGTTACCAAGGAATTATCTACCACACAATCGACAAAGGATACCAGAATTCAAACCAATGCCTCAACTTCCGAAATTTGATTCCATACCCGGCCAGGAGAGTTTTGATAGACCCGTACCCCTGTTCGTTTACACGGGCAATAAGGGACGTATGCTGTTCAATACCATGATGAGTCGATATAAATATCCCATGCAGGAACCAGTACCAGGGCAGACGTTACATCCACCCAAAACTATGATGGTTAAAAACAGGCACAAGGAAACACAATTTACCTCACCCTTTACACCACAACCACCAGTTTTGAATGTCTCCATGATACCATTTTATGCCTTTGAGGCGATAAATCCAACCACCACAACCACAGCCAGACCTCCATTAACTCCACAATATCCCTCCACAAAATCCTACAAAAAATCGAAAAAATACTCCGCCTTCTTTGCACCTCAGGATATTCTATCCCAACACTCATTTGATACCACCACATCATTACCGTTAACCCTAGAAAAACCCTTTGCCAATCATCGGCACTATCTGGAAGAATCACCCACCTCCACAACATCTTTGCCTCACAAAAAACTCGAAGTCACCTATAATGATGGTGAGGATAAATTTCGAATAACCTACGAAGATGAAAATGCCGATGTAAATCTTGAAAGACCAACTGAATTTACAACAGTGGAACCCACACCAAAATATCAACCACTGCAAATGTGGCCAGCGGGATTTTATGGAAATTATAAAAATATTTATCCAATATCGGGAAATATATTTAAACAGAGAGAAAAGAAGAATGAAATAAATCGACAGTCCAATGAAAGTGAAACAACACATGAGAACGCAGAGAATCAAGAGGCGGCAAGTGGTAAAGAAGACGAGGAGGAAGATACAACGAAGGATAAGGAGACATGGTTTATATTGAATTCAAGGTAGGGTAAGCATAATGTTCCAATGTTCGGAAAATAGTAACAAGTAACCAATTGACAGGAGTCATGTTAATAACACTGTGCAACACAAAAAAATAATTACCGGGAAATTCCAACAGTTTATGAAAGAGGGACTAAAAAAAGAAGACACGTGTATCTTCGTTTTGAAAGTTTACGTCAGGGGTAACCTAAAAAAGGGGGGGGCAATTTTTCCCCTTTTCAAGAATTTTGATAATTTTTGAATTATGATTTCTTGAAATCCTTGCATTTTATGTATATAGTGTCTTCGACAATATTATTGATGAGATACACCATGAAGTTTGATATAGCGAAGAATTCTGCATCATTATGCAGGTCATACTGAAAATGATCGATATGTCACAACCCGGATCCCCAAAATTCTATTACCTGTTACTATGTTTAGATTATATGACTATGACTAAATACTTACAACGGTCATGATCATAAAATGCCGACTACTAAAAATACTAGAGCTGCACAGACTGATTCGGTTTTTATTTTTATACCCTCCACAATAGTATGGAGGTTCTATTAATTTTGTCATTCCATTTGTAACTCATCAAAATATTAATTTCTGACCCTATAAAGTATATATTCTTAATCAGTGTAAAATTCTACACCTTTTTTAAATGTCATTCAAAACATTTTAATTGCAATTCGAGAATTTCGTTTGTAATTCGAAAACTCAATTTTCAATTCATAACATTTCACTTGTAATTCGAATATGTAATTGGTAGTTCACAATTTTTCATTTGTAATTTTAAACTTTTCATATGAAATTCAAAAAATTCCATTTGAAATTTAAAAAAAAATCATTTGTAATTGGTATAGTTCCATTTGAAAGTTGTAGAGTTTCATTTGAAATTCAAAGAAATGCGTTTACAATTCAAAGAATACAACTTGAAATTCATAACATTTCACTTGTCATTCATAATATTTCAGTTGTAATTCATAACATTCATTTCAAACTCATATATAGAATTATTTAAATTTCAAATGAAATTTTATTAATTTCAAATGGAATTCTATGCATTTCGAAATGTATTCTATTAATTACAAATGAAATTCTCGAATTACAACTGATATGTTATGAATTGCAAATGGAATTTTTGAATTGCAAACTGTATGTTGTGAATTACAAATGGAATTCTCGAATTACATTTGATATGTTTTGAATAACATGTGAAAAAGGTGTAGTTATGTCCTTCGGTCCGCCAGTTGTAATCACACTATCTTCTGAAGTAATTGAGGTAGGGTGCTGCAATGTTATATAGCATGGTATTTTGTCTGCTGGCAGGTCAAGTTCCATGTCCACGTTTTGGGGTAGGCTCAATATAGAGGTGCCGCCAAATTTACTGTATTTTAAGTATTTGAACACGTTTTTTTACCATTTTGTGTTATCATTGAATACCGCATCTCCATATGAAAAATTAGAAATATTGATCTAGTTTTTCGTGTAGCCCCCATATAAAGCACATTTATTACCCGACTAAGTACAAAATCTCACTTCTAAATAGTACCAATATAGGTCAATTATTTGGGTAGCCCCCATAAAATCCGGATGTTGAGGATATTACGCAAGTTTTTCAATCGGATAGGCTGTATATTGGTATGCTGGGTTCTAAATGGTTTCTAATATTAATATTGACCCAAGTTTTTGGGTAGCTCCATATTACTGTTCCACATATTCGTCGGTGTTTTTGGGATTTCAATGTAATTTCCTATTTGGTAGCAAAACTCCCTACCAAATATTACACTATGATACAAAAAAAATTATTCAGGGGTTCTAATACACCAATTCTTTTTTAATGGAGATGGACCACGAAAATACCTTTGTTTTTTGTGGGTCACTTCGTTAATTTCTATGTGAAAATATGCACATTTCACTTATTTTAGTATATTTCTAAATAAGAAACTAAATACTTAAAATTTTGCTCATTTTTAAAAGCTTATTTTATTTTTTATACCAAAATATAATAAAACGTATACGGCTTGATATTATAAATTCATTTATAAATTATGCATATGTTTTCACCTTTCAACCATTGTAACTCAGCCAAACCTCAACCTATTTACCAAATATATCTATTGTTTGAAAAGAATGAGAATAATAGAAATCCGTTAGAGAGCAAAATAAGTTATTGTCGTTTGAAATTTAAAGTCTATGAAACCACGTTTTTTGGAGGGTAAATTAAGTTGGTTTTTCCGTTTGCAACTCATCGAAATAATCATTTCCGACCCTATATAATGTATGTATATATTCTTGATCAGCCATGTCCGCCTGTCTGTCTGTTGAAATCAATCTATCCTCTAAACGAATTGAGATAGATCGGCAAAATTTTGCATATAGTATTTTGTCTGCAGGCAGGTCAAGTTCGAAGATGGGCTATATCGTTCCATATTTAGGATAGCTCCCATATTCCATTTTTCGGGTAACTCCCATATAAGGATACCCTCCAATTTTCGGTATTTTGGGGTTCTTGAGCGCGGTTCTCAACCGAATACACTATATTTTGGTATTTTGTAGTCGTATATGGTTACAAATATTCGTACCAAAAATTATTAATAATTGTAAAACGATTTAGTCGATTTATCCATCTGTTGTAATCATTTTTCCTTTGGAGGATATAAATATAAAACGAATCGGCTTAAATTTGGGTCTTTGGTGCACTATTGACCTAAAATCGAACGAAACTATATATGGGAGCTATATCTAAATCTGAACCGATTGTCCTAAGGCCAAATAAATGAGCTGTGCCAAATTTATCCAATTTGGATCATAAATGCGACCTGTACTTTGTTTTCAATTTAACAAGGGCAGACAGACGAACGGACATGCAAAAATCGACTCCGAAAGTGATTATATGAATATTCTCAACAGGAAACATGTGTCTATATCATTTTCTTTTGCCTGTAACAAACAAATGCACTGTGGTACAGGTTGTTATGAACCACAGTGTGGTGATCGTTGTTAATATTATCTTCAAAATTGAAGTTCTTAATTAGGCATAACCCTTCATATTATAAAAACGCCAAATATTCGCTAATTCCTAGAGAATGTTGTCAATATTGGTCACGCTTTAGGTATGCCTCATATAGCTTTGCCCTCTAAATTGCAGTATTTTGAGGAATTTACCAAATGTTTCCCGGCCAAACTTAACGCTTTTTTCACTTGTTTATATTAAAATAGTTATCTGCTTTGTTCCGCGTTTGAGGTTTGGTTCTAGGACTCTGTGAAAAATATTTCACCTTCGGAGGATGTCGAGATAAAAAACTAGAACATAAGGTTCGATAATGAACTATAGCCCGCATTTAGGCCTAACCCCCATATAATGATACCTACCGATTTTGGGTATTTTTAATATTTAGCGTAAAGAAATGTATTCTGATGCAAAAATGTTAGTTTCGAAATAGAGTTATATCAGTCCTCAATTAGGCATAGCACCTCATATAATTATAACTACAAATGTTCGGTAATTCGGTAAGCGGTCCCACTTACGTTATAGCCTCCAGGGACGTACTCATACAATTTTTTTCTGCAATACCAATTTTCATATTGAAACAGCAGCTTCCACCATAAAGTATTTGGTGCACATTATGGTTTACATAATCGGTTTGTAGAAAGTCTTTATATGTCCACTTTTCGGTATGTTCCCTACATTTTCATTTCAAGTACCTTTCAGTATATCTTTGGTGTTGGGTAGCCACAGTTCGGCCCGGCCGAACTTAACGCTTTTTCACTTGTTTTAATTACTGTTCAAATTTGAAATCGAATTCCTTAAATATTTATTTTTTAAAAATAAACCGAGAATGAAGATGTAAGCCTACGAAAATTCAAAATGCACTTTTGGTCCTTATTTTTTATATTTTTATCTTGATCTGAAAAATATTATTAAATATTTTTTCATATTCATTTTTCTTACAGATATAAGGGACCCCTTAAAACGAATACCAAAAATTTACACTCATCGAAATATGTACAAACGACACGATCCATGAAAGACGATTTGGATTTGCTGCAGACAACAGGCGCCCAACCGAAGAACAATCTGAAACCCCAGATGAGAGCTTTGTATGGAGATAAATTAGAAATAGTCATTTAAAATACCAAAAAAAAACACATTTAGACTTTAAGTAACAAATAAATTAATTTATGTTAATATTTACTAAAAATGAATGTTCTTTTATTCTATTGAAAAACTAAAAAACTGATCAAAACCGCTGCAAGTACAAGTTCCAGCAATATGGGATATTTGTTACAACTTGTACAAAATCGGCTTTAAATTTATTTTTAGTATTGTTTTTAAGACATAAATAAATATTTTAGGTGTTGTCTAATGGAGTGCCATTCGGTTATATTTTATATATCTTTGATAATTGTTCCCACTGTTCAGAAAAGAAAAAAATAAAACATTTCATTTCGATTATAGGTTACGCTTATCCCACCACAGTTATGAGAAAATCAAAAGACGTAAGACACATACTTGACAGTAATTATTTTTGATGGAGATCAATCTCTTTCTTAATTCCATTGATTATAAATAATAATTGGATAATTTCCCAAAACGAAGGGCATTAAGACATTTAATAATTTCTAATAACACAGATTTTCTTGGAAATTAGTCAAATCAAACAAAGGACTTAAGACACGAACAGGTTAATTAAAAACTTCATGGGAACATTTTGGAAAACAGACTTTCACTTAGAATTATAATTAACTTTCAAATTCTTTTCAAACCCCACACATATTCATCGGTTTTGAGTGATTTGAAAAATATTTCCAATTAAGGAAACGTTTCAACTAAATTAATGTCCACCCCAAAACGATTTCCAATAACATGTCTAAGGCAATGATTGATTTCATTCACAAGGAGGCGTTATGGGGTTTTATTGAAAAAAAAAAATCTTTCGGAAAATCTTTGTAAACATGTTATCATGTCAGTAGTGGCATTCATTTGGAACGCATTTCCCAAGCCTATAATCATTATTACATAATTCTAATTAAAGAGAAGCGTCGAAACTTGTGATGCCAACTCACAATTTAAATATGTTGGGCAAAACTATTGTTCGATGTTGTTTCTGTTTATGTTGGCCAAATATTTTTGGTCTTTTAGTCTGCAAAATAATTGATGCGAAAAACTAGCAGCAGTCCCCAAGTCGAACAATGCTCGCAGTAAATACATGTTCAAGTGTAATTAAAAATGCACAACAAATTTTATAATTTACCTGTTGTTTCTTTTTCGCTGCCTTGTCTCTCGTGCCTTCGAAAACGTATTTTCTTTTACGCTTCTTCCACTTTGAATTGTAATATTGAATACGTCTGGCACGCTATCTATTGGACAGACAAAATAAATAAAATCCATGAAGCGCCATATCCCATGGAGGAGGAAGATAGATGGAAGATCGATTGCAAGAAGCTACCGTAACTTATGATGGATTTGTTTCTTTGTCCTCCCCTTTTTGCCTTCTTCTTTTTCTTTTCTTTGTAGGTGGGCTTATCCAATTCGGGGTTTGTATATTTTAAGATTAAAACCTAACACAGATTTATCTGGGCTACGGGAAAATGTTTTAAAGCCTGTCAAAACTATTATTAATCAAAACAAATGAAAACAACCACACATACATCCTCCCTCCATCACTCAACTGTGGTGGTGGTCATTGCTTTTTTTTTTAAGAAAAATAATTGGGTCGAAATAGCCCTACTTTCATGAAAATACTTTGAAATTATAAACATTAAAGATGTTCTATATTATGTGTGCACGTGTGTGGCACAATTAGCTTTCATATGTTGGTTGTTTTTCTAACAATCAATAATACAGAGGCAGGTGTGATCTCAGATTATATATATAGTTCATTATTGACCCTTACTATAGTTCATTATCGAACCTTACGTTATAATTTTGTATCTCGCTATCCTCCGCAGAAAAAATGATTACAACAGAGTCTTAGAACCAAACTCAAAACGCGGAACAAATCTGATAACTATTTTAATATAAACCAGTAAGGAAAGTAGTAAAGTCGGACAGGGTCGACTATATGATACCCTTCACCACTATGGGTATATTAAACAGGACTATTAAAAATTGGATGAAATAAAATATGTGATATTTATCTAAATATGAATCTACCTAGATCTATCCATAAAGTATGTAAATCGACTTCAAACAAATATAAATAGGTCATCCGTTGGGATATGCCTGTACTTCTAGAAAACGCAACTACGTAATTCTATGCTCAATTTTGTAAGTTGTGCAAACTTTGATGTCAATCTGACTAACATGAGGAGTTTGATGTACAATTTACTTGAAATCGGGCGAAAATATATATGGAAGCTCTATCCAAATATTAAGCGATTTCAAACAAACTTGTCACAGGTTAGGTTATACTAATTTCAGAACGTTTTGTTCCTATCAGCCTATTGGATCCTTGGTGCGTCAATTACTTATAATCAATCTATAATAAAAGGGAGCTATATCTAAATCTGGAACTTGGCAGACATCATTCTAGGCTCAATTCAATACGTTATGCCAAATTTCGTACAAATCGAAAAATATATAGGGACTTTGGTGCACCATTTACATGAAATCGGACGAAACTATATATGGGAGCTATATCTAAATCTTGACCGATTTTCACGAAACTTGGCAGACATCATTCTAGACTCAATTCAGTACGTTATGCCAAATTTCGTGCAAATCGAAAGATATATAGCGACTTTGGTGCACCATTTACATGAAATCGGACGAAACTATATATGGGAGCTATATCTAAATCTGGACCGATTTTCTCGAAACTTGGCAGACATCATTCTAGGCTCAATTCAGTACGTTATGCCAAATTTCGTGCAAATCGAAAGATATATAGCGACTTTGGTGCATCATTTACATGAAATCGGACGAAACTATATATGGGAGCTATATAGAAATCTGGACCGATTTTCTCGAAACTTGGCAGACATCTTTCTATGCTCAATTCAGTACGTTATGCCAAATTTCGTGCAAATCGAAAGATATATAGCGACATTGGTGTACCATTTACATGAAATCGGACGAAACTATATATGGGAGCTATATCTAAATCTGGACCGATTTTCACGAAACTTGGCACACATCATTCTAGACCTAAATGATTAGGCTGTACCAAATTTCGTGCAAATCGAATAATATATAGGGACCGTTTACATTAAATCGGTTAAATATATATATGTGGGAGCTATATCTAAATCTGAACCGATTTTTCCCAATTTCAATAGGGTTCGTCCTTGGGCCAAATAAGTGACCTGTGCCAAATTTCATTCAAATCGCATGCATATTCTCAAAAGGAACCATGTGTCTATCTCGTTTCCTTTTGCCTGTTACAAACAAATGCACAAAGACATAATACCCTGTACCACAGAGCGGTGAAGGGTATAAAAAGGGGGTTATATGGGGACTACCCCAAAAAGGTGGCGAATATTAATAATTTTTGGTAATGAGATTTGCTACCATATACGACTACAAAATACCAAATTGCAGGTAAAAAACGCTCTCAAGTACCCCAAAATACCGAAAATTGGGGGTACCCTTATATGAGGGATATCCGAACAAATGGACCTATATTCATAAATTTTTGTGGGGAGATTTGGTACCTATTGAGAACTCAAAATACTTACATCTAATTCGGCGGAAAAATACGATCAAAACCACCAAAATACTGAAAATTAGGAGGTACCGTTATATGGGGACTACTAGAAAAAGTTTACCTATATTAATAATTTTTTGTGGAGACATTTACTACCCAATAGGAACCCAATGTAGCAAATTTCAGCGAATTCGGTTGAAAAACGCACTCAAGAACCCCAAAATACCGAAAATTGAGGGGAACCGTTATATGGGAGGGGGAGGGGGGTACCAGAAAAAAATGACTATATTTATAATTGTTAGTAGGGAGATTTGCTATGGGAGCTATGCCTAAACGTGAACCGATATATCCCATCTTCGAACTTTACCTGCCTGCAGACAAAAGACAACTTTATGCAAAATTTCAGAACCCTATCTCAATTCCTTCAGAAGATTACAACAGACGACGGACATGGCTAGATCGTGTTATAATGTTACCCTGATCAAGGGTAGGAAATGACTATTTCGATGTGTTACAAACGGAATGACAAAATTAATATACCATACTATGGTATAATAATATACCATATAGGGTATAATAAAATGGGTTGTCGGGTTAGTTGCCCACACTCGGAAAACCCCTATTCTATTATGAAAAAACAACAACAAAAAAGTAAACCAAACTCTCCTAATGTTGTCGACCCCCGCAACGTATAAAGGACCACGATCTGCGAATCTGCACTTGAAATGTGCGCTGTACTCAAGAAGTACGAAGCCGATATTATTGCCTTACAGGAAATGCGATGGAAGGTTCTGGCGTAAGTAAATCAGATGATTACGCCCCGTATTATAGCTGCCATGAAACGAGACGTGAATTTGGCTGCAGATTTATGGTTAATTGACAATAATTTATGGTTAATAGGATAATAAAAGATTTATGGTTAACGGGAGAATAAAAGACCTCGTCTCCAGATTCACTCCAGTAGATGAGCGAATTTTCATAATACGAATAAAGGCGAAGTTCTTCTGCATCAGTCTTATTTGCGTCCATGCTCCGACGGAAGACAAAGATGAACAGACCATTTTTTAAGAGCGCCTAGAAACTGCATATGACCGCTGCCCTGGCCATGACATTAACATTTTGCTAGGATATTTTAATGCAAAAATCGGAAAGGAAAATAATTTTGGTCCGCCGTCGGCAAAAAAAAAAGAAATTAATAAAAAAATGGTAGTTAGCAGCACCAGATTCAAGCACATACGACAACTTGGCTTTTTCCGATCAAACAAAGGGAAATCAAATTGATCATGTTATGAACGAAGAATGGCATTCATCCAGTTTTTAGACGTCCGATCGATCAGAGGAGCGAATATCGATTCGAACCACAACCATGTACCACCACTACCTTCACACTCGTCTTAATGTAGCAGCAAAGGTGCGATCTAACACAACACGTAGTCGAAAAGCTGCAAACACAACAGGTAGCAGAAGCCCACTGCGCTCAACTTACACACCTACTTGACGAAAGCAAGCAACCATCAAGAAACCCATGGTACGATCAGGAGTGTCGTAATGCTACTGATGTAAAAAACGCAGCGTATAAGGCAATCCTGCAGACAGTAACAACACGTAATGCAAAAAAGATAGGAGAAACAAAAAGAAAGATGAATGATGAACAGGAGTCAGAACGAAGTCCGAAAATTTTACCAGGGAGTAAAACACCGAAGGCTTCTCTGCACAGCTAGGTACCGCCATAAATAAAACCAGTAAGAAAAGTACTAAAGTCGGACTGGGCCGACTATATGATACCCTTCACCACTTTGGGTACATTGTACATATATGTATTCTTACAATTGTATACCTTTCTGTATCCTATGATAGATTTAATTTCATTCAGGCCGATTTAGGGTCGTCTACGTACCATGGGACAAATTTATGGAAAACTATTTCAATTTCACGAATATTTGCACATATCATTCTAGACTCAATTCAGTACGTTGTGCCAAATTTCGTGAAAATCGAAAGATATTTAGGGACTTTGGTGCACCATTTACCATTAATCGGACGAAAACATGTGTGGAAGCCATATTTGAATCTCAACCCATTTACACGAAACTAAGCACACATCATTTTAGGCTTAATTAAGTCCACAGTACCAAATTTCGTGCAAATCGAAATATATATAGAGTATTTGGTGCACCATGTACATTAAATCGGACGAAAATATATATGGGAGCTATATCTAAATCTGAACCGATTTTAACAAACCTTCGCATACATAAGTATGGACCTGATTCAGTGCGCTGTGCAAAATTTTATCACAATCGGACAAATATTGGAAGTTTAGTGCATCATTTACATAAAATCGGACGAAACTACATACGGGAGCTATATCTAAATCTAAACCGATTTTCTCCAATTTCAATAGTGTTCGTCCTTGGGCCAAATAAGAGAACTGTGCCAAATTTCATCTAAATCGGATCATAAATGCGACCTATAATTTGTTCACAAAAATATATGGACGGACGGACGGTCATGCTTAAATCGACTCCGAAAGTGATTCTATGCATATTCTCAAAAGGAACCATGGGTCTATTTCGATTAATTTTGCCTGTTACAAACATATGCACAAAGACATAATACCCTGTACCACAGTGTGATGAAGGGTATAATTAATGGCATCAGTTTTGAAATTCGGAGAAGAATAGTGTTGGCCAACAGATGCTACAATGGTCTAAGTAAGCAGTTTAGAAACAATGCCACCTCTCGCCAGACCAAACTTACATTCTACAAGATGCTGATATAGTGTATGGGTACTTACGCAAGCAGATAAGGCAGCTCTTGGAGTGTTTGAGAGAAAAGAAAATCACGGTGAATACCGACGTCGAATGAACATCTATATACAGACATTAACATTGTCAGTCGTATCTAGATGTAACGACTACGGTGGCTAGGCAATGCTGTGCGAATGGATGAGGATGCCCCAGCTCAAAAAACATATAAAAGCGAGCCTACTAATGGTTCACGCAGATGGTGAAGGCCCAAATTCGATGTAAAGGTCACTAGGATTGGATAAACTGTGCACAAAATCGATGTGCCTGGAAATCATTTCAAGCTTATGGAACAATTGTTCTTAGTAAAGATCGGGTAATTTTTAGGGGATGAAATGGACCAAAAACTTTATTTTTTTCTTTTTTTCTTGATGACCTATAGACCACAATGGTAACCCGAACATGAGCATGGCATAAGTATGATTCTTTTTATAAAGATCGATCAATATTTAGCGGATCAAAAAGATTCAAACTCTTCTTAAAAAATTACAAAATTTGCATTCTTTGGCGTATAAATGTACTCATGAAGAACATAGTTTTTGGTGAGATTTGACAGCCAGTTAAAAAACGTGTCCAAAATCCCCAAAATACCGAATATTGTGGGTTACCGTTATAAGGGGCTAACCTGAAACCTGGGTCAATATTAAAAATTATTGGTACGGATATGAGTTATTAAATGAGAAACCAAATTATAGCCAATTCGGTTTAAAAAAATGTCCAAAATACCGAATATTGGGGATATGGGGACCACCCTGAATCTTATGTCAATATTAAACATTTTTGGTACGGAGATGTGTTATTAATAAAAACAGCAAATTACAGCCAATAAGGCTGGGAAGCGTGTCCAAAATCCCGAAAAAAACGAATACTAGGTGGTACCGTTATATGGAGGATACCCTGAAACTTAGTTCAATATTAATAATTTTTTTGGACGGAGATGTGTTATTCAAAGATATATATGCATATATATATATATACTTTGTGGGATCTCCGGAGAATATTTCGAGGTGTTGTTTATTTGAAAAACTTGGCCAAACTGACCCAAATAACGAATGGTATGGCGTATCGTTGTATGGGGGCGATATCAAAACGCTGTCCGATATATCCTATTTTTAATAGCACACATCCTAGGAGTAGTAACAAAATATATCTTTGCTTTATCTTAAATATTGCAAGTTCTATCCTGATTTTAACAGTCAGACAGACGATCATCGTAAATATACCTTATGGAGTCTACTTGTGGTAGGGGATATCAAAAGTTTGTTTCTTAAGTCTTTTGTATAAATTGATGAACGAACGCCTCTACTTAATGTAGGGTAATCTTTCTCAAGTCAAGCTATCTCTTAAGCTGGCATTTGCAGATGGGCATCTGTAAACAAAGGTTAACACCCTTTATTACTGCTGATGGATCTGCCGTACACAACATAACATTATACGTAATAATAATCCTCATAATAATAACAATAACAACAACAAATAATGCCCACGATCAAAACACGAGTAAGTGAATGAAATAGACAGTCAGACATAGCTTACAAGTGCAGCAGACAGATATTTTGTAGTTATGAATCACTTGCCGGCATACAAAAAATTCTTAATGGGATTCGATGTTGTTGGTTGATTCTTTACCAGCATTTGATGCAAAGCAAATCTGAGCTGTCAGACACCTAGACATGTAGACAGACAAACACATGTACATCATGTTAGATTTTCTGATTTATTACAGTATTATAGAAAAAAATATGATCTGTTTGCTTGTGCGTGCCAAAGAGTTCTTTTCTCAGCCTAGCTATTAATGAAATCAAATGTTGTTTCTTTGATTTCCCTTTCCATTACGGAGGGGCAACCATTTTGATTGATCAACGGCTATAAAGAAGAAACTAGGAATGTTTTTTTCTTGTTTTTAGTACATATTAAAATTCTATTCTATTTTGTTGTTTTTATGTTTCATAATTAGAAAATACAAATTTTCTTTTTAGCCGTTAGTTGGGCGTTTGAAAAAGAGCGATCAGCAGGAAATTAAAAATGCTCCTATAAATTCGGACCCTTTTGATGAGCATGAAAATTGAAAATGTTTCGGAAATTAAATTTTAATTGAACTTTAATGAGTTTTCTTTTTGTTTCTTTTTTGAAATCTGGAAAATATGGGTAGCCTAATTAGGGTTTATTAACATGGTTTAGTATTTTGTAGTTAGTTAACTTGCAGATAACTGTGCTACTTTTTAAAGCAGATTTAACGGTTATTCTTCGATATTTATTTTGTTATATCAAATATATGTTTGATTTTTGGGAATTTTTAGAATACTTAATATTTAATTACGCTGTGCAACAAATTTTATTTTTTTAAATAATTATCGGGTAATTCCAAGATATATTCTCTGAATAGGAATATTGTCATGGAATTAATTGTTCTACATCAAATTTAAAAGTATATCAAAATTATTCTACGTTGAATATCACTATTAATTACAAAAGACAAGATTTTTGTAAACAACAGAGAATATGTATGTGTGGGAGTTTCAAATTTATTTAGAGAAAGCCAAGGTTCGCACTCGTCTTAATGTTGCAGCAAAGGTGCGATCTAACACAACACGGAAACTAGACGTGGAAAAGCTGCAAACACAACAGGTAGCCGAGACCTACTCCACTCAACTTACCCACCTGACGAAAGCACTTCTAGTCCCGATAATAGTATAGAAGCAAAATGGCAAAGAATCGCCCACTCCCTACAAACTACAGCAAAAGCAACACTTGGGTACCGAAAACCACCATCAATAAACTCATGGCACGATAAGGAGTGTCGTAATGCTATTGATGTGAAAAACGCAGTGTATAGGGCACCATTTGTATGTGGATACGGTTCTACCAAAGACGACTCCTATATGTTAAAATGGACCTAAAACTTTATTTTTGTCTATAATTCTGGTCGCTCTAGAGATCACAACTATGACCCGAACAGTGTTTTGATGAAGATCATTTAATATTTGGCCGGTTGCTCCAGAAATTATAACCCAACTTTTTCCCACTATCAAATGTTACGTTACAAAATATTTAATGTTCCGGTTGAAACCTATAGTTTTCTGTAGTGATCGGACAATATTTATGGGATAAAATTGACCAACATCTTTATTAATGTCTATTTAGGGAAATTTCTCACCATACTTCTCAATCACATGTTTTCAAAAAAAAAAGAAGAAAAAATAAGAAAAACGCGTTAGCAAATCGAGATGAACAGGAGTAAGAATGAAGTCCGGAAATTTTACCAACGAGTAAAACATCGAACCGAAGGTTTTGGTGTAGACATATCCTCTTGTAGAGATGTAGAAGGAAACCTGGTGACAGATACGGACAGCGTGTTGAGGATCTGGAACGAGCATTTTGAAAAGCTTCTGGTATCAAACTGTTGCGGTGAAGAAGATACCCCAGAACCAATAAGAGATAATGGTATATAGTGTATACCACCTAGCCAAGGTGAGGTCATAAAAGCAATTAATCGGCTCAAGAACAATAAAGCAGCAGGAGCCGATGGGTTACGAGTCGAACTATTCAAGACTGGCCAGGACTGGTCAGGAGTATGCACCAGCTGATTAGTACAATTTGGCTAGAGGAATGCATGCCCAATGATTGGAACCTCATCATCCTGTGTCCCGTGCACAAAAAATGAGACCAGACGATATGTGCTAACTATAGAGGAATTAGCCTTCTTTCCATAGCATATAAAATGCTATCCAGTGTGTTGTGTGAACGATTGAAGTCGGAAAGGACCTATCGGAGCCCTTCAATGCCGAACGTGGATTCAGACAAGGTGACCGTTTGTCGTGTGATCTTTTTAACATACTGCTGGAAAAAGGTCATACGAGACGCAAAGGTGAACAGAAATGCCACTCAGTACACCAAACAGGATATGTTACTCACCTACGCCAAAAACATCGATATAATGGGTCTAACATTGCAGGCCTTAACAGCCACCTTTTTAACATAAACGGCGAGAAGAACAAGCTGATTCGAGCTAGTTAAAGATTTTATATACTCTGGTACCGCCATAAATAAAACGGATGACATCAGTTTTGAAATGCGGAGAAGGATTGTGATGGCCAACAGATGCTACTATGGTCTGAGTGAACAACTCAAAAGCAAGGCCACCTCCCGCCAGACCAAACTCACACTCTACACGCCAGACCAAACTCACACTCTGTTTTATGGATCTGAAGCAGGGGTACATGCGCAAGCAGATGAGGCAGAAAAATTCTCCGAAATATCTACGGGCCGATCTGCGTCGACGGTGAATATCGGCGTCGAATGAACCACGAGCTTTACAATTTATACGCGTACATCAACATAGTCAGTCGTATTGAGTTGCAGCGACTACGGTGGCTAGGCCATATTGTGCGAATGAATGAGAATGCCCCAGCTCAAAAGGCATATAAAAACGAGCCTACTGATGGTTCCCTTAGAAGGGAAAGGCCATGAATTAGATGGAAAGACCAAGTAGAAAACAACATCTTGGAACGTGGTCTTTCAAATTGGAGGATATGCGCACAAGACCGACGCGCTTTTTTAAACTCGGCTTATGGAACAACTGTAACAAGCTAAGTAAGTGAAGTAAGTTAACGTTATAATGGCTTCTCATATTTTTAAGATTTTTGACGTTTAAGTTGATTTTTGGGATTTGGTTAATTCTGACTCTTATAGTAAAACTTCATGGCGAACATTTTTGTAGAATATTCTGACCTTGTATAACCAACTTTTTAAATCAGTTTTCAATAATTTATGTAAAAGAGGACCGAAAATGCCCCTCCAAAGAGTCGACTTAGGGTTAATGTATTAGACAAAAATATTCCTATTTTTCATTCATATTTGTATCAGTAATATTGCCAAAGACACCATATATCTCAATTTATTATTTGTGTTGCACAGTGTATCATTCATTTGATTCAACAATGCTCCGAATCATATTATATTATGATGGCATTATTATATCTTCCTCGCTTTTTGTAATATAATAACTTTTAACCAAACTTTAGGAAAAAAACTAGGGACCGATCGTCCTGAATCAGTTTATAGTTAAGGAATCAAATGGCCTTATGACTAATGAGGGTGGGATTTTTTGAGAATGATAAACGCCACTATATGAATGTCCATTTTTTTACATAGGTCACTATAATGGATCCGCGACATTTTCTAATTTGTATAGGTTTTAGTCGCATGCTCCAAACGAAGTGGCTTTAATTTGTTATTCCAGGATTTTTGAGGGTGATAAACATCCATACAACAAATCTGCGATATTGGTTCATGTTCAGACAGCCCCCATATACATGTTCCTTCCCTATTTTCGGTATTTAAAAAATTTTAGATGTACAGGTATGTCACAGATTCCGATCGGAATGGTTTCGATTCCGTGATTGCTTTTCGATTGTTTTTGTTTTACCTTCTTTAGATTTTGATCGATTTGATGAATTCGGTAAACTGAAACAAAATCACTTTGCTTAGTTTAAATATGGCAATATTTCAAGAATCAAAGCAAGCATAATATAATTTTAAACAACCTAAAAAAGAATCGGAAAAATATTGTATTAAAAAAAATTAAGCACGCCAATTTTAATAAAAATGTAAAGTGCTTTATAAAAACTAATCTCACAACAAAAAAACACATATTTTTGATTCAATTTAATCAAGAAATATTCTATAAATGATTCTGCATTTCTTTTAACAACAAAATACAAAAGACTTAAGAAAAAAACGCTTTTACCTTTATATGGCAAAACAATTTGTTAATATATAAAATTTTGGAAAATGTAGAGTAAAAAAATAATTATGAAGTAGATGTTCGCTGCACATTTTAAATATATAGTCTCAATTCAAAAGTTTTTCAATTTTTCCCAATTTAATAATTCAGACTCTAAAATGTTTTGTAAGAAAATATATTTAGATTTTTATACTACAGATGTTTGTTTCTATTGTCCTCATATAGTTACGATATTTCAATAATTTCTTTTGTACGGACTTTAGTATACTCTTCTTTTTTCTGTTATTAATTGCAATGGGTTTCTTTTTTAAGTCTTTTGTTTTTGTTAAATAAACAGTAAAATCATTAATAACATTGTTACTTTCACTAGCTTCGTTTTATCGTATATAAAAAATTCATTGATAAAAATATTTGATTAATTAATTTCTTATTAAAATCCTACATTTCAAAAAATAAAAACGAAACTCTGTATTGAATACAATTTATTTTTTACCTTTGCATAAATTAATTTTGAAAAATTAATTTTCCAAACAACAACAAATAAAAACAAACAATTAACGTTCTAACACTCATCAATTTTCCCCAAAAAAGGGAACAGTATTTGTTTTTGTTTTGTCGTCTTCATTCATTCATTGGAAAATGCCTTGCCTAGAGGAAATTTATTTTTCTTAATTCTTATTGACTTGTGCCTTAGGTGGAATTGTGAAAAATGTTTCCCTCTCAATGTGACTAGCCGTGACTAAACAAACATTTGTTAAAATAACACATCTTGACCGATTCGATTTATTTAAATAACGGTTTAAATTTTCTGGCAAATTTGTTTTCCCTAAACTATGAATGGGAATTCGTTCGCCCTTTTCAAGAACAGATTTAAATATCCATATGTAAATAAAAAAATACATTGCATGGGAATGTTTTTTGTGTGTATTTGTGGGTTATTTTTGTGGGAATCTCTCATGTTGCCCCCAGTGCAAGTGAGTGATAATTAATTGTTGGTATTTAATAAAGACATGCTTTTGTTTAACTTTCTCACAATTATTATAATAGAGGAATGGGGGAAATTAACTAAGAATTTGACATGTTTAGTTGTGCCTAGAGATGAAGATAAGGAGCACATTTAAGTGGGTACATGCGTATGTGATATTAGCATAAAATACGAGCAGAATTACAGTTGAGCACGCAGTTTTTTAAGGCAGTGCTTTGAAATATTGCACACACATTGACACTATTCGTTGGATATTTGCCATTTAAAATCGGTATATTCGGTATTTTGGGTATGTTTTTCAATGTAATTGGCTGTAACTTTATATTATGAGTTCTTATTGGGTATAAAATCTTCCTATTGACCCAAGATTGGGGATAGCCCCTATAGGTTGACCAACACTTTTGGCTTCTATGCATTTTCCGTACGTCTCTTATCTGAATATGCCCTAATTTGATTCAAAATTGAGTGTCTATATTTTGGTATTTCGTTTTCTTCTGTCCGTCATTTGCCATGGTATAAGGCTAATTAATAAGAAGCGAATCAAATTTAGCTTGTATGTCATTTAAAAAAGAACCACACACAGTTAGCTAAAGTCTATCCATTGGACTTGACAACAGTTTTTGTTTGTCATAGGAGCCGCATCGCTTTCAGTACAACCACCCATACAACCAGTCAATGTTATTTCAATATTAGGTAAATTTTAGCAACGGTTTCTGACATAACAGTTGCTCCAATACATAAATCTTTCAACTGTCTCGATTTGTGTATGCTTCACAAATTTTCCATTCACTAGGAGCGAATACGGTTTGTTCTAAAGACAAGGTCGTCCGAAGTGGTCGGTATATTTTATTATGATATATTACAATACAACTTATTATTTTGGTTGTTCTTTTGTATTCTAAATTTGTTATCAAACATTTTTCCTTAAGAACTATATAAACTAATCTAGTTTAGCTTAATTATAGACACAGAATAGCAATCAATACTCACAGATCACTTGGAGGGGTGTTCAGGTTCCTGCTTAAATCATCGAACTTCTGGACTTGTCTCCAGATTAAAAATGTTGCTTCGTCGATAGGCTGTAGCCACATATTTTCCGGTGTAAATTGCCGGGACTAGGAATACGTAGTCGAGAGCAAAAGTCGACATTTCGATTTTTGCCTCTGACCAAAAAGTCGATTTTTAGACTTTTCGATTTTTGACTTTGACTAAAAAGTCGACTTTTCGATCTTTCGTCAAAACTGTTCAAAATCGATTTTCGACTTTTACTGACTTCTGCAAAATCGACTAAAAATTTAATTTTTTATATAAATTATTGTGAACAGATAAAGTATAGTTCCGGAAAGTGCAATTTTTGAGCAATTTGAGCTTTGTGATAAAAAATCAAATATTTATGAAGAAAATCGAAAGTCGATCTTGAAAAGTCGACTTTACGATTTTCTCATAGATCAAAAGTCGACGTTGACTTGTAGACTTTTCAATACAAAAAGTCGATTAATCGATTAGTCGAAAGTCGATTTACTTATCCCTAGCCGGGACAATTGAAAAAGTGCAGCTTGGTGTGCGGGCCTGTACCACATGCTAGTCAGACCTTTTGCACTTTCTTATCAATCCGTGCCCAATACAAATCTACATGACTGCACTGACTCATGAACGTAATTAAACCAAAGCTGCTGACGTTCTTCAGATGCAACGGTTGCATCGAGGTCGGCATTTACTCTGTATTCATTTAGCACGTCGACAGCTGCATCAGTGTGAATACAATTTTGACCTGCTCGATAGGCATCATGAACTAGAGGCGCTTTTCTAACGTCTATTCACCATACGGGTTCTATTCACCATATGATGATTAGATACTGCAACGAAATCATATTTTTATGCTGGCGTAAGGGAAAGATCTTCTCCTCATGTATATGATCCACATGTGTTAGGAAGACCCCGTGTTGAAGAACGGCATTCTGACAGGAGTGAATTCTCCTACATTTCGTAACACTAGCCGGAGGGCCACCTTAAACAGTGTGTCATGGCAGACGGTATCAAAGACTTTTATAGGTCAAGCCCTACCAACACCATTCTATGGCATCGGTTCTTGTTTAGTCCTGGTTTAGTTCTCGATGGCGTGCAACGCTGTTGTTGTACTGTGTCGCTTACGAAACCCATTCTGATGATCCGCAACTGGATAGCTTTCCATAATACTAAGATTCACCCTTGCTGGTATCCTAAAAGACTTCGGACTGATACTCAACTCCTGGCTGATTGATCTGTTTCAGAATTACCATGAATATTTCGCCACGGTCCAGCGCCTTCTATGACTCAGCGCTACGCATGACAATAAAAATATCACCCATTATAAACTGTGATAATACCTCCTTGCTTTCGTCGTTAAATGTGACTGGGCTCTTATCATCCTTCTTACCAGGGTGTATAAGTTCCGATACAGGCGTATGGACTTGTAGTGTTTCTAAATCTACAGAGTAGTTTTAGAGCCGAAAGTTTTGTTGTACAAAGACGAACAACAATATATATATGAATATTAGACGACATTTATTTATGTTTTATTTCTTTTATAACAATTCTTGGTTCTTAATAGCGGCAAAGTATTTTTAGCTTTCTGCTTCTTCTTCCTTAGGGATTGGTATTCTCTGATGACTTGAAATGATAGTTAAGGTACCGATGGCATTATGGAACCTCAACACAGGGTTCGAGAATGCCTTAACCGTAACCCACAGTTTACTCACTTCGATTGCAGCTCTTCATAGGATCTAACAATTAATTCCGCTTACGTTCCGCAACTATTCTACTGACCTCCCAACGTTAGTTCCTGACCCTGTGATGTGCTGTAATAGATTGACGGTCATTTACTAGTCCAACTGACTATGCTGGGAAATTAGGCTTCATCTCGGGTATTCGACCACCATGAATAAATCTGGCATTATACCTATAAATTGTGGAGTTGGTGGAACGAAATAAACAGTTGATCCCAGTTGATCCAGGTTACGGAAAATCGATTTCAGAAAATGGGTACTTGCGCAAGCATATGAGGCTGCTCTTGGAGTGTTCGTGACGGTGAATATCGCCGTCGAATGAACCATGAGTTGTACCATCTATTCTCAGAAATCGACATTGTCAGACATATCGAGCTGCAGCGACTACGTTGGCTAGGTCATGTTTTGAGAATGAATAAGGATGCCCTAGCACAAAAGGCATATAAAAGCGAGCCTAGAATGGGAAGAACACGAATAGATGGAAAGATCATGTGTATCATGCGCAAGACCGACGCGCCCAGAAATCTTTTTAAGCTCAGCTTATGGAACAAATATTCTGTCACAAGCCAGCTAAGTAAGTAAGTAAATCCTCTGTTATATTATTCTGAATTTAGTCTTTAATAAACCTAGGCGACATTCACTAGAGTCTACATCAAGCAAGATAGATCTGTATTGAACAGAATGGTACATAAGAAATGCTAGGCCCCCTCCTCCACTTTTAGTATGGCTCTTCCTCTGATCGCACCGCACATACCGTAATATTTTTATCAAACCTACATAAAATTCGAAGATGAAGCACATTGGGATACATCTACTGATAACTCCCCATTGAAATCTGACCAACAAATTATTTTCTTTCTTTTTTAATTAATGTTTCCTTAAAGGAAAGGAATCTGACAGGCAAAGACATTGGCCTTATAGACAAAAAATTATGCTAATATATTGAATTTCTCAATATCCACCTCCTGTTACAATTAAATCTAATAAAAATAATATTTATTTCGATTAATATACATTTCCTTTCCCTACTTAATACTTTACTCTAAATTCAATTAAATACACATTAAAATACATTTCTACAAAAGTATTTCGGCGTCTTCGTTTTTTTTTTCTATCTTACTTTCATCCAAATCCATAAACACTTTATTATTAAATATGTTTGTATTTGTTGTTGTTTTTTCTTGTTTTCTTCTGTGAATTTATTTTATTATTATTTTAACAAACTAGTTTGTTTCGCCACTTTGCCAAATCGCACTGGATCAGTTAGTTGTTGTTCATGGTTTTGGGGTGTTAAAATACTCGAAATACTTAAAAACCAAAAATCCATTTCCGTTGACTGAGTTTTCCATTGCTTCCGTTTTACATTTCATTTAAATGAAATTAAAGTGGAAAAAAAGACAGACAAAAAAATTAACAACAAATAAATAAAACAAATACACATTTATGAGTGAAACAAAAAGAAAATCGTTACAAACGGAATGGGAAAAAAGTTGTAATGAAATGTTAAAGCGAAACAATTTTGGAAAATACGCTACAGTAGGTTAGGTTGAAAACGGAGGTGGAGTAAACCACCAAATGTTATTTGCTTCGTGTTATCTTTGTTTAGATGTTTTTTTAAGTTGCGACGCCCGCTCAATATTTTATTTGAAAATTAATTAGATGGCGCCCAATTAGAGACAATTGTCTCTTGCCCTAATTTGTCCCTTATTACTTACTTAGCTGGCTCCAGATAGAACATTTGTGTCATAAGCCGAACTTAAAGAAGATTTCCAGGCGCGTCGATCTTGTGCGCAGTTTTTTCAATTTGAAAGACCATGCTTTGATATGTCATCCTCCACTTGATCTTTCCATCGAATTCGAGGTCTTCCCCTATTGCGTGAACCATCAGTAGGTTCGCTTTTATATGCCTTTTGAGCTGGGACATCCTCATCTATTCGCACAACATGGTCTAGCCACTAGAGTTTTTCTATCTAGTTCAGTTAGCTGATCGCTCTTTTCAGTGAACTTCTCAATTGTTTACAATTAAGCTCTTTTATTCAGCTGTCGTTTAGTTCGGTCGTTCTTTTAGTAATTCATCGCTCTCCTAATCGTTCAGTCGATAGTTCTTGGATGATTATGGTGTGCTTGGATGATATTTGTGTTTATTGTAATGTCATACACTTTTATGGACCTACAAATATGTCGAGGATATTCGGAGAAATGTTTATGAACCTACAAGGTGTGGATTGTTAAAGAAATGTTTCATTTAGACCAAATCGAACTAGGTAAACAACTCGAATTTGAACTAAAAGGGACGATTATTCTCGTTCAATATTTCAATGTACTAAAAATAACGACTTGGTAAGACCTAGACCAGTCGCTCTTTTCAGTGAACCGTCCATTTGAAATAGTTTGTTCGTGAACTGTACAATTCTACTAGCCACCGTAGTAGCTGCAGCTCGTTACGTCGTGGTTAATCCGACGCCGATATTCACCGTCGAGACAGATCGGCCCGTATATCTTTGGAGAATTTTTCTCTCAAACACGAGCTGTCTAATCTGCTTGCGCAAGTACCCATGCTGATCCATACACCAGCTCTGATAGCATCAGCTTCTTATAGAGGGTTAGTTTGGTCTGGCGAGAGTTGGCATTGTTCTTAAATTGCTTACTTAGACTATAGAAGCTGGCCAACACTATTTTTCTCAGAATGTCAAAACTGATGTCATTATTTTTATTTATGGCGGTACCGAGGCGTATAAAATCTTTAGACTACCTCGAAGTTCCACAGTTGGTCTGAGTCTACTGGACTTCTTGCGCGCTGATACCATCAGCTTGGTCTTTTGTTTGTCATATACTGCCAGACCCACTTTGGCAGACTCCTTCTCAATTTGTTAAAAAGGTGGGTGTTACCGCTCGCAATGTTCGGCCCATTATGTCGATGTCATCGGCGTAGGTGTATACATAGTGTCATTTCTGTTCACCTTTGCCTCTCGTATGACCTTTTCCAGCCGTATGTTAAAAAGATCACACGACAAACTCTCACCTTTTGTGAATCCCCGTTCGGTATTGAAGGACTCCGAGAGGTCCTTTCAGTCGTTAACTGTTGATCTTATGCCAGTTAATGTTATCCTGAATAGCCGTATTAATTTTGCAGGAATGCCGAACGCAGATATGGCTGTAAACACCTCTGAACGGATATGGCTATCGAAGAGTATGGCAATCGAAGAGTCTTAGTAGAGTGTCTGGGCTTCGTATATAATTTTTTTTTCTTTTTATAATTGCAGTTGTGGGTGTTTTGGCGAAACCCATTTAATTTTTATTGTATTTTTTCCCCCTCAACACAAGTGAACAAAACAAATGACGTAAATTGCATGCCAACCACGAAGAACGCAAAGAAAAAATGCAAAAATAAAAATTTGTTACAATTCACTGAATTTTATACAGACTATACATATACTTACACAAACAGACACATAATAATGCAACAAACATAATTTTCCCTCTTATATCTCATGGTTTTGATTTTCTTGTGCGAATGTGAGCCACATATTTTTCCATTCGGCCTAAAATAAAGCCATACCCAATCTAAGGAAGTGAAAAAATCCCCCACAAAATATATTGGCCAAAATCAAAACGCAACACACACACTACTACATATTTGTAATGGAAGAAGAAGAAGACGAAAAAAAATATTCAACTTGTAGTACCAGGGTCTCTGCCATAACTTTGTCATGTTATAAAAACTCTTGAGCTATGCCAATTGTTCAACATTTCATTTTCGGTTATTAAACGTGCAACACATTAACGCGAATAGCGAAAGAAAGAAATCGGATTTTTATTACAACAAATACGGAAAACCAATACAAATTTGAATAAAGTTTTATAACTTCCCATTCTAAATCCTCTTTCAAAATCGAACATCATGAACAGTCGGCAGTTGGTAAGAAAGATTCTAATGTGATAATCGACACAACAGAGTGATTATGAAAATCGTTAATTTTTGAATCATTCTGTTTTGCAGTGTTTGCAACTTTTCTTAATTGTTGGATTGGCATTGGTGTTGTACAGTGATTATGCGGATGCAGGGTAAGTTACTCGTCGGACCTTACATTTGAAAATCGGATTTATATCTAAACTTGACCAGAATTAAATAAACTTTAAGAAAAGCGGTCTGAATGGAAAAGAAAAATTGTCAAAACCGCTCTTAAAGAACAAATTAAAGGGGAAGGTACACAAAAGTATTCTGCGTAATCTTCTTTAAGGGAACTCCCCATTTTTGATTTGAAAAAAAATTGAATTTTGAGTTTATATTTAATTTTTGCCTACACTAATTCAAGAATGTCTCTTTCATGTACAAAAATATCTTTAAACTCAAGCGACGGCATAAGGATTCTCAATCTTTAAAGGCGTTTTTCTCCAAGCAGTGTTTTTACAAATGGCCTACACTATAACTCAGAAGCTAAGCATCCAATCCATTCCAAATTTTAACACGTTATTCTGGTCAAGATCTTCCTTATTTTCTAAGTCGAAAATGGAGGACTTTTCCAAAAAAATCATATTTCCGTCATTTTGTTAATTTATTTGTGACGTTTCGAATGCCGTTGGAATTTTTAGAAGCGGACCATTCAGTTATCGGAAAGAATGCAATTTCTTATCATTTTCTTATCTTTTAAGTATTCAAGTGCTACTATTTTACAATTTAAAAAAAAAAAAAAAATACTTTCAGTCTTAATTGTTACGAGTTCTTGTAGGCGATGTTATCTTCGACCTTAATGCTTAACCACGGTAAATGGCTACACTGATTAGTAGAGTTGTGTCGTTCCAGAACGTACTAGTTCAAAGGAACTATTCTGTAAAAGGAACGATCGGTACTAGCTCCGGTTCTTTCGTTCACCTAATTCACATAGTTCGTTTTACTACAGTCATTATTTTCTGCTCTCGTTCACCTAGTTCAGTTTCCGTTCATCTAGTTCATTTTGCTCCAATCGTTCTTTTTGGTTCTCTCTTACCTATTTCCTTTTACTATAGTCGTCATTTTTTTACAAATCCTTGTACAAATGAAGGATTGAACTAATGGGAATTATGAAACTGAAGGAAAGATTTAGTTCTTTTGGCGGAGCGAAAAATATCGAACCGTTTATGGAATGAGATCATCTATGTCTTAAAGCACTAATGACTTGGAAAAAGTAATCTAGAAAAAGATAATTACCTAATAGGGGGGTTAGTGTTTATGGGGCTATAGCAAAGTGGGGCTCTATACTGATCAGCCAATAATAATACAAATTAAAGACATTTCGGTTGAAAAACGTGTCCAAAATTCCTAAAATATTGACTTGGGTCAATATTAATGATTTTTAGTACAGAGTGAACTGCCGAGGTAGAAGTGCTAAAGGTTTATATCCCAACGATAAACAGCTTCACACCGCATTATTTACCGGATCATAGGTAGCTGAGAGGAATTTCAGTACAATCGATACTATCGAAGATCAAACATCCCAGCAGAGGCGACGGTACTGGCCAATGAACCAAGGAAGAACCAAGGGTGAGAGAAATTACATTCGAAGTCAACAGGCTAGTGTGCGTACACAAAAAGAAACAGTGACTAGACCATCTGAAGCAAGTAAATTGTGGGCAAGGGTTAAGCCACTCTCGAATCCTGGCAGAAAGGATGACAGGACGAAGATGTGAAGATGTGCGCCTGTTATATGAACCGGCAGTTCATTGAGCGCCCCCAGGAGTGAGTCATTCAACGCGTTGGTTGCGGACGGAATATCCATGATAATGCTTAATCAGCCCTCAACTTATCGCTAACCACCCACATAGTTCCTGAAACCTGGAAAATGTGTAGGGTGGTTCCGTTATTGAAACTTAGCAAAGATACCAGCATGGGTGAATCGTACAGGCCGATTTCACTCCTGTCGCCTATAGCAAAGAGACGATACTCCTCCCATCAAACGAACCAGGAACCCGTACAAAAGCAAATTAAACGTATGAAATGGAGATGGAATGGACACCTTAGGAAAGAATGGCCATTGCATAACCAGAATTGCGCATGAATGGAATCCCCAAGGATCAAGAAATCGAGGTCGACCAAGAAACACCAGGCTGCGAACAATAATCCAAGAACTAAGACAAAATAACCTAACATGGGAAGATGCAAAAACCACGGCAACTAACCGAGTAAGATGGCGGTGCTTTGTGGAAGCCCTATGCTTCCAAGAGGAGTAACAGAAAAAATAAATATATTATTTTCGCAAATCCAGATACTCTGTGAAGCATTCATTGCTCTCAATATCCAGATCGAGTTCTGAGGCTTTCTTTACATTAAATTTTGCGGGGTGGGTAATGCTTTATAGAATATGAAGTATATCGGTCTGAGCTTCTACACCAAAACCATCTCAAATCTACTTATTCTCCTTATTTATTAAAACAATTGGGGAAGTTCCACTTCCTTTTGCCCAATGCACAGCTTTTGCTACTTAATTTCTGGAGTTGTAGAGAAGATTATCTGCCCATGATTTAAAACTTTAAACTTGTCGGAGAAAATCCGAAATCCGATGATTTCTCCGATATTCGCTTGCCGGCCCAAGTCTTAAATTTGGCCTTAAATATAGGCTTCTACAAAATCTTACTTCGCGATACAGGCCCATGAACATTCAAACTTAGTTTACTCAAAGAACTTCCATCTCGGTTTGAAGTGGCGCCCAACACTTTATACGCTTGCAATTTTATTTTCAATAACAATTCATATGAAACATTTTTGAATGATTGAATTAATTGCTCATTCCTAACCAATGGAATTTCTAATCAATTTACAATATTCCTCTCTTCCTCCCCTAGATCCCACGCGAAAAAGAAGAAAATCACCATTCATGTACCCGTCCACAAGAAAATCGAAAAGCACACGCACACCATTGTGAAACACATCCATCATCATCACAAACCGATTGTCCTGAAAGAGGAAAAGAAAATCATTGAAGAACATCATCCAATTATTAAGAAGGAACATGTCTCACATGAACATCATCACCATCATGAAGCGAAACACGATCACCAGCATGATCATAAACATGCCGAGCAGGCCGCAAAGGAATATGATGACGAAGAGGAGCATGTCCATCATCACCACAACTATGAACATAAATCGACGCATAATGAAGAAGTTGATGATGATTTCATGGAAAGACATTAACCCCCGCTACATGTAGTAGAGTAGAGTATTTATGTATTTAGAAAATTGTTATAAGTAATTTTGTATAATAATTAAAATTATCAAGTAGTTTTTAAGATTAAAATTAATAAAAAAAAGTATTATAAAAAATAAAAACATAAAAATTAGAAGAATGTGGAAATTAATTTCGAGGATACGCTAAACATATTTGGGAGACATTACAGGCACGGCATACGAGCTAAGAAAGCGGATTAACCAGTGCCTGAGCAAATATCACGACCCAAAACAATTCACCAAGGCTTACCAGATTGACTAAACGCAGTCTCACAAAACCAATAAGGAAATGGAATTTAGCTTAAGATGGTGACTGTGAGTCTTTGGATTATCTGGAGAGAATAGAATAAACGATAATGTATTCATAGAGGAAAATAGGCTGCGAGTAGTGATATAAGAAATGCTCAGATGATAAACATTAGTTCGATTTAGAAATAATAATCACTGAAGCAGAAGAGTTTCCGACAGGATCTACCTACGTTTGGAAGAGTTTCTGACAAGATCCCTGGTTTCCCTGTCACTACATTACTTTGAGCAGCTATATGAAGAGATACATAAAAACGGCAGCATTTCATTTGCAGAAACTCATGCAACACAACAACCCGACAGAAGCCGAGAAAGTGGAGAACATTCTCCGAAACCTACTTGCCCACTACAAAACAATCATATATACGAAGGAGAGATTTTCATAGTAAGAGCGATCTCCACTAAAAAGCTATGGTATATATTTTCTTAGTAAGAGCGATCTGTTAGAAATGACTCAGGATATGGATACTAGCCCATCTGCTGTAGATTCGGGAAGCAAAATTACCGAATGAACCAGGAATAAACACCAGAATT
>NW_026873355.1:0-14409 GCF_032173495.1 Musca vetustissima
TTTGTGCATATGTATGTAACAGCAACAATAATCGAGATAAAATCATGGATCCTTTTGAGAATATGCATAGAATCACTTTCTGAGTCGACTTATGCATGTCCGTCCGTCCGTCCGTCCGTCCGTCCGTCTGTCCATGTTAAATTGTAAACAAAGTACAGGTCGCATTTATAATTCGAATTGGATGGAATTTGGCACAGCTCATTTGTTTGGCCCAAGGACGAACCCCATTGAAAAATCGGTTTAGATTTTGATATAGCTCCCATATATATTTTCGTCCGATTTAAGGCAAATGGTGTACCAAAGTCCCTATATATATTTCGATTTGCACGAAATTTGATACAACGTAATGTATAAGGTCTAGAATGATGTGTGTTAAGTTTCGTGAAAATTGGTTTAGATTTAGATATAGCTCACATATATAGTTTACACCGATTTTAGGTAAATAGTCCATTAAAGTCCCTATATATCTTTCGATGTGTGTAAAGTTTCGTGAAAACGAGATTTGGCACAGAGTAATATAAGGTCTAATCTTTCGATTTGCAAGAAATTAGCATAGCGTAATGAATTAGGTCTAGAATAATGTGTAAAAAGTTTCCTTCAGAATATAGCTATATAGTTCCCATATATATCTTCATCCGATTTAAGGCAATTGGTGCACCATAGTCCTTATATATCTTTCGATTTGCACGAATTTTGGCATAGAGTACTGAAATAAGTCCAGAATGATGTTGCTAAGCTTCGTGAAGAGATAGTTAGGCCGATTGACACAACGTACTGAAGTAATATAAATTAGTCTCTGGCTAGTTTCCCTGAAATCGGTTCAGATATAGATTAATAACAAAAACGGGACGTCTGTCAGTATATATATGTACAATATACCCACAGTTGTGAAGGGTATAATATAGTCGGCCCAGTCCGACTTTACTACTGTCCTTACTGTTTTTTTAGATAAAATGTACATGAGTTATGTTCACATTTACCTTACACTTAATGACAGTCTTTATCCATCTCTATTTAAACATTATCAATGGACTTGCATAAAAAAAGTATTATATGTATTTGTGTTGTGCAATATAAATAATTACTTCAGAGACTAAAGTTGTGAACTAGGCACAAGAAAAATTATCTAAATTAAATGTTTTCGAAAGAAATTAAAAATTATTTAGCTGTAGTTAACAAAATAGTTTTGGATTAAAATTGGATGAGATTTTTTTTTTTTTTTGATATGGAAAATATATTCATTTGTATAAAATAATATGAAGGCGTATAAAAAGGTGCAATAATTTTGAAAAACAAACCAGTAAGGAAAGGACCAAAGTCGAAGCGGGTTGACTATATGATATCCTATACCATTTTGTGTATTTAACGAATATACTTTCAAATGTCAATCAGACTTTAGAGTACTAGCTATATGGACATTGAATCGCGTTTTCCAACCGCATTCGCAGTAATTTGGCACTTTACGTTTTGTGGGGAATCTCCACATTAAAAATAATAAATTTCTGTACACTTCATCGAGAACCCCTGTAAAAGGGAAACCCCAAAAAAATTCGGTATTATAAGGAGTTTCGATACGAATTTCAACCATAATGATTGCCATTTGGCACATTGTGTCCTTATTGGGTATTTTGGGGAGTTTTGGGCACGTTAGTGAAACGAAATGGCTGTAATTTTGTATTTGAGATTCCCATTTTCTGTGAAATCTTTTTACTAAAAATGAACAATATCTGTCAACTTTTTGGTGTAGCCCCCATATAACGGTATCTCTAAAATATGCGGATGTCGTGGATTTTGGACAAGTTTTTAATAGAATTGACTGTAATTATACCCTACACAACTATGCTGTCAGGAAAATTATGGACCACACATCGCGAAATTTTACATGGAGTAGGGGATCGGGCCAAAGAATAAGCATGGCTGTTTTGATAAAGATAGGTCAATATTTAGCGGGTCAAATAGACCCTGACTTTTGTGTGAAAAATGACAAAATTTGTATTCTATAGCGTATATGTTTACTCCTGAAGGACATAGAGCCGAGAAGTTGGTAGTATATCCAAGACGAGTTGTTGGCCCTTAAAGTGATACGAATATTGTCGTATGTATATATATTTTCGTCCGATTTAAGGTAAATGGTGTACCAAAGTCCCTATATATCTTTCGATTTGCACGAAATTAGGCGCAGGGTAATGAATTAGGTCTAGAATGATGTGTGTCAAGTTTCCTGAAAATCGGTTCAGATTTGGATATAGCTCCCATATATATTTTCGTCCGATTTAAGGTAAATGGTACCCCAAAGTCCCTATATTTCTTTCGATTTGCACGAAATGTTGCACAGCATAATGAATTAGGTCTATAATGATGTGTGATAAGTTTTGTGAAAATCGGTTCAGATTTAGATATAGCTCCCATATATATTTTCGTCCGATTTTAGGTAAATAGTGCACCAAAGTCCCTTTATATGCTTCGATTTGCACAAAATTTGGCTTAGCGTACTAAATTGAATCTAGAATGATGAGTGGTGAGTTTCGGGAAAATCGGTCGTGATTTCGATATAGCTCCCATATATATGTTCGTCGGATTTTATGTAAATGATGCACCAACGTCTCTATATATCCTTCGATTAGCACGAAATTTCGCATAGCGTGCTGAATTAAGTCTAGAATGATGTCGTGAAAATCGGTTGAGATTTAGATATAGCTCTTATATATATTTTCGCCCGATTTTAGGTAATCAGTGCACTAAAGTCCCTTTATATCCTTCGATTTGCACGAAATTTGGCATAACGGGAAAATCGGCTTAGATTTCGACATATCTCCCATATATATTTTCGTCCGATTTTATGTAAATGGTGCACCAAGGTCCCTATGTATATCCTTTGACTTGCACAAAATTTGACATAGCGTACTGAATTAAGTCTAGAGAGATGTGTGTTAATTTTTGTGAAAATCGGTTCTGATTTAGATATAGCTCCCACATATATATTATATTTTTAACAACTCGGCGTAGCAAATAGCGTGTATCAGTAAATCGTTTTCCTTAAATTTTCCCCATGTTACGCAGGCGGCTTTAAATCTGCTCGAATGAAATTAAAGTTAGGGTAGGTTGGAGAAAGAGGGAACATAGACATGCAATTATTAGGATACATATGTACAATATACCCAAAGTGGTGAAGGGTATCATATAGTCGGCCCAGTCCGACTTTACTACTTTCCTAACTGGTTTATATAAAATACGTTTTACAAATATCTATGTAGAAAAAATAAACATAAAACAATAAGCTGAGATTTATTTACACATTAATAAGCAATTATTATTGTTATTTAACTTCAAAATAGTAATTGGCATAAGGATATTATTGGCGTAACAAAAGCCAACAAACAAGTGTATTGTATTGTTTTTTAGTAATAGCCACATTTCATGACATATTAACAATTGTTTATTGTATGATGTATGCGAGGTTCGGAAGTGTTTTTTATAACATCACACACAAATTGTATTGTTAATACAACTAATAATAGGTGTTTAAGTATATTTCCATGTGATCGATTAATTATAAATTATTAAAATCATATTTACAATAAAAATTTTAATTAATATATGTATAGTTAAAAACTGTGTAGTTAAAAGAAAAGGATATTTTTTATATCCTTCACCACATTGTGGTACAGTGTATTATACATTTGTGCATATGTCTGTAACATATGTAAACGAATTAAACACATTTGTTAACAAAGTACAGGTCGCATTTATGATCCGATTTGGATCAAATTTGGCACAGGTCACATAATCGGCCCAAGGACGATCCCTATTGGAACTGGGAAAAATCGGTTCAGATTTAGATATAGCTTCCATATATATTTTCGTCCGATTTAAAGTAAATAGTGTACCAAAGTCCCTATATATCTTTCGATTTGCACGAAATTTAGCATATCGTAATGAATTAGGTCTAGAATGATGTGTGTTAAGTTTCCTGAAAATCGGTTCAGATTTAGATATAGCTCCCATTTATAGTTTCGCCCGATTTTTGGTAAATGGTGCACCGAAGTCCCAGAAAATCTTTGGATTTGCACGAATTTTGGTATAGCGTACGGAATTAAGTCTAGAAGGGTGTGTGCCAAGTTTCGTGAAAATCGGTTCAGATTTAGATATAGCTCCCATATATAGTTTCGCCCGATTTTAGGTAAATGATGCACTAAAGTCCCTATATATCTTTTGATTTGCCCGAAATTTGGCATAGCGAAATGAATTAGGTCTAGAATGATGTGTGTTAAGTTTCCTGAAAATCGGTTCTGATTGGTTCAGATGGGAGCTACATCTACCATATATATTTTCGTCCGATTTAAGGTAAATAGTGTACCAAAGTCCCTATATATATATCGATTTGCACGAAATTTAACATAGAATAATGAATTAGGTCTAGAATGATGTGTGTTAAGTTTCCTGAAAATCGGTTCAGATTTAGGTATAGCCCCATATATATCTTCATCCGATTTAACAGTTGATTTTGTACTTGAAATTGAAAAGCGGTCAATATGACCGCCTTCGGCAATCTAGTGATAAGGTAAATGGTGTACCAAAGTACCTATATATTTTTTCTTCCGATTTTATGTAAATTGTGCACTAAAGACCCAAAGTTTGTCCGATTGCCACACAATTTTGTACAATAAACTGTAGTTAATATATGTTCATCTCTGCCATTCTCATTGAAATCGGTTCAGATTTTGATATAGCTTCTACATATATATTTTCGTCCGATTTTACACAAAATTTCCTTACTGGTTTTTAGTTGATTTGAGGTGATTTATGCATGCCTGTCTGTCTGTCTGTCTGCCTGTCCATGTTAAATTGTAAACAAAGCACAGGTCGCATTTATGATCCGAATAGAATTAAATTTGGCACAGCTTATTTATTTGCTACAAGGGCGAACTCTATTGAAATTGAGAAAAATCGCTCCGATTTTTGGTAAATGGTGCACCAAAGCCCCAAAGTTAGGCCAATTTTGCACAGCGTACTAAAGTTACTATAACTTACAGTGTGTAAAGTTTCATTGAAATCACGTCAGATTTAGATATAGCTCCCATATATATTTTCGTCCGATTTTATGTAAGTGATGCACCAATTACCCACAATATGGCCAATAGGAACAAAACTTATTGAAATTGGTAAAGCCTAATCAGTGATAAACGTCATAATCAGATGGACATAGATTGTATAAGATCTCGTTTCCCAGTTGGTAGCATATTAATGATTATCCCCTGATTATTATTTAATTGATTCATAAGGTAGTTAACCAACATACATTTATTAATGATTCATTGAATGTCAATGGCATGCCATGATATTCATAGAATAACTCCATAATATATTATACCAAACTTTAAATCTATATCAATGAATCCACCTTTAAATCACCCTTGTTATAATTTCCTCCCTTAGATTATTGCCATAATTTTCCTAGTTCAATTCTACGAATTATTTTTGGTTAATTATAACCATAATCATTATATGGTAGGAGTATTGATAATGATTGACAATTTGCAAATAATTGCCCTTTAGTGGAACTCTTAATGTAATTGATAACAGAGATTTCCCAGAGTACTTGGAAAGAATAAAGAAATATCTTTCGTATCGTAGATGAAGATAAAAACGAAATGAAATGACATTTGATTATCTGTATGTATTATGAGGACATTCGACACGTTATCAACTTGATCGGTTGTTATAGGTCGAAATTATATATAAAAAAAAATATATCTTAACCGATTTCAACACACCTTAATATATGTTATTATAGTCTCAATCGGAACACAAAAAATTGTTTGTGGACAGTTCCATTTTTATACCCTCCACCATAGTATGGAGGGTATATTAGTTTTGTTTTTCCGTTTGTAACGCATCGAAATAATCATTTCCGACCCTATAAAGTATATATATTCTTGATCAGCGTAAAATTCTATGACGATCTAAGCATGTCCGTCTGTCCGTCTGTCTGTCTGTTGTAATCACTCTAGCGTCTAAACGAATAGATATAGATTGCCAAAATTTTGCATAGAGTCGTCTTTTGTCTGCAGGCAGGTCAAGTTCGAAGATGGGCTTTATCGGTCCACGTTTAGGCATAGCTCCCATATAAGGGTGCCCCCCAATTTTCGGTATTTTGAGGTTCTTGAGCGCGTTTTTCAACTGAATTCGCTCAAATTTGGTATATTGAGTTCTTATTGGGTAGCAAATCTTTCCACTGAAAATTATAAATATGGGTCCATATTTTCGGATAGCCCCCATATAAGGGTACCCCCAATTTTAAGGTATTTTGGGGGGTTGATCGCATTTTTCGACCGAATTCGCTGAAATTCGGTACTTTGAGTTCTTATTGGGTAGCAAATCTCTATACTAAAAATTATAAATATAGGTCAATTTTTTCGTGTAGCCCCCATATAAGGTTACCCCCCAATTTTCGGTATTTTAGGGTTCTTGAGCACGGTTTTCAACTAAATTCGCTGAAATTTGGTACATTGGGTTCTTATTGGGTACCAAATTTCCCCAGTAAAATTAAAAATATAGGTTCACTTTTTCCGGTAGCCCCCATATAAGGGTACCCCCAATTTTCGCTATTTTGAGGTTCTTGAGCACGTTTTCAACCGAATTCCCTGAAATTTGGTATTTTGTTGTCGTATATGGTAACAAATTTCTCTACAACAAATTATTAATATGCACGCCCTTTTTGGGGTAGTCCCCATATAACCCCCTTTTTATACCCTCCACCATAGTATGGAGGGTATATTAGTTTTGTTATACCCTTCACCACTCTGTGGTACAGGGTATTATGTCTTTGTGCATATGTTTGTAACAGGCAAAAGGAAACGAGAAAGACACATGGTTCCTTTTGAGAATATACATAGAATCACTTTCTGAGTCAATTTATGCATGTCCGTCCGTCCGTCTGTAGATGTTAAATTGTAAACAAAGTACAGGTCGCATTTATGATCCGATTTGAATGAAATTTGGCACAGGTCACTTATTTGGCCCAAGGACGAACCCTATTGAAATTGGGAAAAATCGGTTCAGATTTAGATATAGCTCCCATATATATATTTAACCGATTTAATGTAAACGGTCCCTATATATCTTTGGATTTGCACGAAATTTGGTACAGCCTAATCATTTAGGTCTAGAATGATGTGTGCCAAGTTTCGTGAAAATCGGTCCAGATTTAGATATAGCTCCCATATATAGATTCGTCCGATTTCAAGTAAATGGTGCACCAAAGTCGCTATATATCTTTCGATTTGCACGAAATTTGGCATAACGTACTGAATTGAGCCTAGAAAGATGTCTGCCAAGTTTCGAGAAAATCGGTCCAGATTTCTATATAGCTCCCATATATAGTTTCGTCCGATTTTATGTAAATGATGCACGAAAGTAGCTATATATCTTTCGATTTGCACGAAATTTGGCATAACGTACTGAATTGAGCCTAGAATGATGTCTGCCAAGTTTCGAGAAAATCGGTCTAGATTTATATATGGCTCCTATATATAGTTTCGTCCGATTTCATGTAAATGGTGCACCAAAGTCGCTATATATCTTTCGATTTGCACGAAATTTGGCATAACATACTGAATTGAGTCTAGAATGATGTCTGCCAAGTTTCGTGAAAATCGGTCAAGATTTAGATATAGCTCCCATATATAGTTTCGTCCGATTTCATGTAAATAGTGCACCAAAGTCCCTATATATCTTTCGATTTGCACGAAATTTGGCATAACAGCCTAGAATGATGTCTGCCAAGTTTCGAGAAAATCGGTCTAGATTTAGATATAGTTCGATGTATAGTTTCTTCCGATTTCATGTAAATGGTGCACCAAAGTCCCTATATATCTTTCGATTTGCACGAAATTTGGCATAACGTACTGAATTGAGCCTAGAAAGATGTCTGCCAAGTTTCGAGCAAATCGGTCCAGATTTCTATATAGCTCCCATATATAGTTTCGTCCGAGTTCATGTAAATGATTCACCAAAGTCTCTATATATCTTTCGATTTGCACGAAATTTGGCATAACGTACTGAATTTAGTCTAGAATGAATGTCTGCCAAGTTTCGAGAAAACCGGTCCAGATTTCTATATAGCTCCCATATATAGTTTCGTCCGATTTCATGTAAATGGTTCACCAAAGTCTCTATATATCTTTCGATTTGCACGAAATTTGGCATAACGTACTGAAAATCGGTCTAGATTTAGATATAGCTCCCTTTTATTATAGATTGATTATAAGTAATTGACGCAGCAAGGATCCAATAAGCTGATAGGAACACAACGTTCTGAAATTAGTATAACCTAACCTGTGATAAGTTTGTTTGAAATCGCTTAATATTTGAATAGAGCTTCCATACATATTTTCGCCCGATTTCAAGTAAATTGGGCATCAAACTTCTCATGGTAGTCAGATTGACATCAAAGTTTGCACAACTTAAAAAATTGAACATAGAATTACGTAGTTGCGTTTTCTAGAAGTACAGACATAGCCCAACGGATGACCTATTTATATTTGTTTGAAGTCGATTTACATACTTTATGGATAGATCTAGGTAGATTCATATTTAGATAAATATCACATATTTTATTTCATCAATTTTTAATAGTCTTGTTTAATATACCCATAGTGGTGAAGGGTATCATATAGTCGGCCCCGTCCGACTTTACTACTTTCCTTACTGGTTTATATTGAAATAGTTATGCAATTTGTTCTGCGTTTTTGTTCTAAGACTCTATTGTAGTCATATCACCAGCGGAGGATATTGAGATAAAAAACTAGAACGTAAGGTTCGATAATGAACTATATATGAACTATAACCCGTATTTAGACCTAGCCCCTGTGTGGGAGGTACCAGAAGGAGTGGACCGATATTCCAAATCTTCGAACTTGAACTATATTTGAAAGAAATAATAAGATGGCCAAAGTTTGGATGAAATCAAAATTTTCTGAAACAAATTTGGTCAAAAGAAACATGGGGTCTACAACCATTTTAACCGTGTCAAAGTGTAAACACCCTCATTATCCATAAAGCTGTGGGTATAATTGTCCATTAAAATTTTCTGAAATTTGTTTAATAGTTTACATTTTGGTTTACATAACTGGTTTGTAGAAATTTCGATATAGGTCCACTTTTTGGTAATTTCACTATATTTTCATTTCAAGTACCTGTCAGTATATCTATGGTGGAGGGTACCCAAAGTTCGGCCCGGCCGAACATAACGCTTTTTCACTTGTTTATATTAAAATTGTTATGCAATCTGTTCCGCGTTTTGGGTTTTGTTCTAAGACGTAAGGTTCGATAATGAACGTAAGGTTCGATAATGAACTAGATATGAACTATAACCCGTATTTAGACCTAGCCCCTGTGTGGGGGGTACCAGAAGGAGTGGACTGATATTCCCCATCTTCAAACTTGAACTAAGTTTGGAAGAAATTATAAGATGGCCAAAGTTTGGATGAAATCAAAATTTTCTGAAACAAATTTGGTCCAAAGAAACATGGGGTCTAGAACCATTTTAACCGTGTAAAGGAAGTTTGTTTTATAGTTTACATTGTGAAATTTGTTTTATAGTTTACATTGTGTTTTACATAACTGGTTTGTGGAAATGTCGATATATGTTCACTTTTTTATTTTCCCTATATTTTCATTTTAAGTACCTGTCAGTATATCTATGGTGGAGGGTATCTAAAGTCTGCCCCGGCCGAACTTAACGCTTTTTCACTTGTTCAATATTCGATTTTCGCAATTTTGTATTCACCACCATGGCATGGATGTTATATAAATTTGATATAATTCGAATCTACACTAATTAGTGAATGCCCCTACAAAATTTCAAGTGAAAATCTCAAGAATTCTTGAAGATATAGCCGATTTCTTGTGTCAGCATCAAGTGACGGCAAGAGTGATTTTCCAACTTTAAACGTAATTTTTCTCGAAGTAGTGTTTTACGAATGGCGGGCACGATAACTCAAAAACTAATAACACAATCGATTCCAAATTTTTACATGTTTCTCTGTGAGTGTATATCTATCGTATGAACTAGGATAAAGCTAATCGATGAAGATGGTCCTTATTTTTATACCCTCCACCATAGTATGGAGGGTATATTAGTTTTGTTTTTCCATTTGATTATTCGTTTCCATCGAAATAATCATTTCCGACCCTATAAAGTGTATATATTCTTGATCAGCGTAAAATTCTAAGACGATCTAAGCATGTCCGTCTGTCCGTCTGTCTGTTGTAATCAATCTAGAATCTAAACGATTTGAGATAGAGCCCCAAAATTTTGCATAGAGTCGTCTTTTGTCTGCAGGCAGGTCAAGTTCGATAATGGGTTATATCGGTCCACGTTTAGGCATAGCTCCCATATAAGGGTACCTCCCAATTTCCAGTTTTTGGGGGGTAGCAAATCTCTTAACAAAAAATTATAAATATAGGTCAATTTTTTCGGGTAGCCCCCATATAAGGGTACCCCAAATTTTCGATATTTTGAGGTTCTTGATATCCCCAAATATTCACTATTTCCTACACTATGTAATCAATATTGATCCCTCTTTAGGCACAGTTTGAGAATTTTATACTCTACAATGCGTTATCAATATCAGTCCACTTTTTGGATCTTACAGATTTTAGGAAAAATCACCATTAAAAATTGCTGAAGTTTGTATTTGATGTACATAATGGTTTACATAAATCGGTTTGCAGACCGATTGGTATGTTGGTATGTTCCCTATATGTTCATTGCATGTATCTGTCAGTATAACTATGGTGGAGGGTATCCAAAGTTCGGCCCGGCCGAACTTAACGCTTTTTCACTTGTATAACTTGGTTTTTGGTAAAAAATCGGCGTTTTTCCAAAAATATGTTTTTCAAAGGTCCACCATTCTGTTAATTTTAGAGCGAAGTCAATAATCCTAGTTCATACGAGAGCCAGACATGTTGGAATTTTCTGATTCCGATGTTCCAGTGAGGAGTTATCATACCCGCCATCAAAAATAAGGGCTTTTTTTAATTACAAAAAAAAAAAAAACAACAACAAAACAATAACCAAATTTTTTGTAAATTGTTTTTCTTCTCTTTTAAATCTTCAATTATATATGTGCAAAGTTACAAACCTTAACAAGCATTGGTATTAATTTACCAGCCCATTGAAAATCTTGAAATATTAAAATCGAAAATTCTATGACGTGACAGGGTATTATGTCATTAGACATTTGTTTGTAGCATGCAAAAGGGAACGATATAGATACATGGTTCCTTTTGAAAATATGTCTGTCTGAGTCGATTCATGCATGTTTTTCTTTCTGACTGTCTGCCCATGATATATAGGACAGGTCGCACTTATGATCCGAATGAGATGAAATCTGACACAGTCCACTTATTTGGCCTAAGGACGAATCCTATTGTAATTGGAAACAAATCGTTTCAGATTTAGATAAAGTTCCCATATACATTGTTGGTCCAAAACTTTACCTGTATTGTGTTTGCAATTTATAATGGACAGACGGACGGACACATACGTCTACATCGACTCAGCTAATCGATATATGATCGGTATACTAAAAGGTGGGTCTAGGACCTATATTTCGTGGCGTCACAAACTCTAAAACACTTAGAACATAATTGTATAGTGTATTAACATAATTAAAACCAGAACGGAAAGTCGGACTGTGCCGACTATATGATACCCTTCACCACTTTGGGTATATTCTGTATTATATCCATATAATTGCATGTCAATGTTCCCTCGAAGGAACATACTCATGTATTTCTGCAACCTATGCTAAATTTAATTTCAGTAGGGCAGATTTTGAGTCGTCTGCGAACCATGGAAAAAATGTATGGAAAACGATTTATAGCAAAATTGATACACGCTATTCGGTACGCAGCACTGGTAAAAATTAAATCTCAGTCAGACACCCGACGACGCAATAACGTTATTCAAGTCTGAATTTGAATCGTTTTAATCGGAATCGTTTAAATGGAAGCTATATCTAAATCTGAACCGATTTTTACGAAACGTAACACACATCAACATCGACTTAAAAAGTGATTCTATGCATATTCCCAAAGGGAATAATATGTCTACCTCGTTTCCTTTTGCCTGTTACAAACATATGCACAAGGACAAAATACCCTGTACCACAGTGTGGTGAAAGGTATAAAAATTATTTTTACGTATGTAGCAGAGTGCCAGATGTGAGGTTTTTGAAATTTTTGAATCATTCTGTATTATACTTTAATTACTTGTTGTTGTTGTTGTAGCAGTTTATATGTACTGAATGTTTCCTCCAGTTCTGTCTCCAGATTTAGGAATGCAGCTACCTCCACTGGCTGTAGCCACAAATCTTCCGGAGTAAGGTGAGTAGGTTTGGCTGGGCAATTGAACAAGTGCAGTGTGGTATGAGGGCCTGTACCACATGCTGGGCAGACATCTAGCACCTGGTCATCAATCCGTGCCCAATACGAATTGAGCCGACTGCACCATCCAGAACGTAATTGAGCCAAAACTACTCTGGTTTGTCTGGGCAGCTGACGTTCTTCAGCTGCTATGGGTGGGGGGTGAGCTCCGAGGACGGCATTCACTTTGTAACCGTTCAGCGCTGCGGCTACTGCATCTGTATGAATGCCATTCAGACCCGCTCGATAGGCAACTTGATCTAGAGGCTCCCTTTTGTATCGTTGGACCTCTCTCTCTAGATCATGCAGATCCTTCCTGACACGCCTGGGCAGGGACGATCATGTAATGGTTGGGATGATCGTCCCTGAAACACCCAAGCAGGTACTGCAACGAAAGCATATTGCTATGCTGACGTACGGGAAGGATCTTCGTCTCCTCATGAAGATGGTCCACTGGTGTCATGAGGAGGCACCCTGTCGCTGTCCTCAGGGCGGCATTCTGACAGGTCTGAATATTTCTCCATTGCGTATCACTGGAATTCGCAGACCACACTGGAACCGCATAGCTAGCCACAGACCGACCTATCGCTTTGTAAGAGGTCAACAAGGTTTCCTTATCTGCGCCCCAAGTGCTGCCGGCAAGCGACTTGAGGACCTTGTTCCTACTTTTCAGCTTATCGCAGATAGCTGTGGTTTGCGCGGACGATTTGAACATGCTGTCAAATGTGACCCCGAGTATTTTGGGGTAGTTGGTGGTCGGAATTGTATGCCCCTCGACCTGCACATTCAACGGCATTCTCATCTCCGCAGTCCATGTGGTGAAAAGTGTGGCTGACGACTTCGAGGCGGATATTTTCATATTCCTCGCTTTGAAGAATGCTGCTAAATCGATGAGATATGCGTTCAACCTCACACATATGTCTTCAACAATGGGACCCGACGCCATAATCGTACAATCATCTGCATACGTAACGATTTCTATGCCGTCCGGAGGGCGTGGAATACCGGAAAGGTAGAGATTAAACAGTTCCGGAGAAATCACTCCACCTTGGGGAACTCCCTGTTTAACTCTACGGGGTTTGGACTTCTTGTTCCGGAACTCCACGTACGACTGGCGTCCACACATATAGTTGATTATCCAACGTTTCAAACTCGACCGGAGGGAAGTGTTCTCAATGTCCTCAAACAGCGTGGCATGGCTGACAGTATCAAAGGCTTTTGATAGGTCAAGCGCTACCAACACTGTTCTATCGCACGGCCGGTTCTGGTTAAGTCCTCTACTTATATGCGTGGAAATGGCGTGCAACGCTGTTGTTGTACTATGTTGCTTACGGAATCCATGTTGATGATCCGCAACTGGATAGCTTTCTCTAATGCTGGGGAGGAGTAAAGCCTCAAGGGTCTTCGCTACTGGCGACAAAAGTGAAATCGGCCTGTACGATTCACCTTTGCTGGCATCCTTGCCCGGCTTCAGTAGCGGGACCACCCTGCCCATAGTCCAGGCTTCGGGGACGACGTGGGTGGCTATCGACAAGTTGAGGACGTTGGTCAAGTACTCGACTCCTGGCTCGTCCAGCTGCTTCAGCATACACATAGATATTCCATCTGGGCCCAACGCTTTAGATGACTTCGCGTTACGGATGACATATGCAACATCACCCATCGTAAACTGTGGTGGTACCTCCTCGGCTGGAAGCCATTGCAACTCTTCGTGATCTAATCTGCTGTCACAGTTCCTGACCCTGGGATCTGCTGGGTTAGATCGACGGAGCTCATCACGCTCGTTTGCTAGACTAACTGCTCTTGCTGGGAAATTTGGTCTCATTTTGGGTATTCGACCAGGTATAAATCTAGCAGCTGCAGCTGTGATGATGCTTCGGAATTTCCTTTCCGCTACCCGTACATCAGAATGAATGGTAAGTTCTTTGGAGTTGGTGAACTCTCTGAATTGCCAGTTGGCTTTCCTATGGTTAAGGA